>NW_016914133.1:352784-358993 GCF_001483705.2 Eufriesea mexicana | reverse complement strand
CACGTACTTCTTTCTTTTATCCTAACCCAAGTCCAATTGCACAGGGACGTATTAAGAAAAATTCTTCGTGTAACAAATTTAAAAAATCAACATTGAAAAATATGCGTCCAAAATTCTTAAGAGGGCAGGACAGCTTAAAAGTTTGAAAAAATCGAATTTTTTTCTTCTTAAATTTAAAAATTTTTAAATTATGAACATTACGAGGAGATCTTTTAAAAATTGAGACCCACTGGGTTTGAAAATGTAAAAATAGAATCAAATTTCGTATAATATTTTGAGGTACAACCTTTCAAATAACTTATAATAATAATGACGTATATATCCCAAGAGACATTTCGAAGCATTTAAGGTTCTAAAAATGGGACTGAAATGATGCGAGTCATGAAAGGAATATAATTTTAAGGGGGCAGTGTGAAATTTTGGAAAAATCGACTCTTTTTGTCTTAAATTGTAGCCTGAAGTCTTACAAGGAGAGTGCAACTCCTTCGGGTCACCGATTTAATTGAAACTTTGAAGATTTGTAGATTTTGTCATGCGATTCAAGAAATATATATCATTATAGCCGCCATTATATAGTTTTTGAGATATTTGCGATTAAAGTTTTATTACTTCGGTAACTACTGATTATTTCTTGTGGTTTTCAAGTCGTGTTGTGGCTTAATAGCGACATCCAAAAATTCCTGGTTTGGTTGATGCAGGTCCGGAGTTCGACTCGTGTTTCCAGTTGTTTTTCTTTTCTTCAGTCTATTTTTTATTTTGTATTCATTTTTCGCCTATGAAAACATTGTAAATTAAGGATGGGCCTCCTTTGTTTATTGATCGCGGATCAAGAGGATCGCCGCTCCGATTTGAGACTCCGATTATCACTGTTACGTGCTCCTCACTCACGTTGCCTTATCGGTAACCGGATTATATATTCTTACAAATTGTTATTTAATAGACGCGCAGATCTCGATCTGCATAGAATTAATCTAGCAAGAAATCCTACACTAATTATATGTCATATTATGAATATGGTAGGCCTTCGTGGATGTTCCGACCGACGCGACGGAACAATACATGAGGATTCTGGGTGCCTGTTTATGACAGAGTCATGATATTAAGGCTATTTTTTAGCGTAACGTTTTGCTGATATTGCCAGCAATGCTATTTTATATTTTTACATCTTTATGGCATGCATTTTAGAATTTAACTTTAATTTTCATTTCATGCTCAATAGCCAATTTCATGTCATAAACTCGTCTCTTCCAAGGGGAATTTTTAAACGACGCGACCTAACGGAACCAGCGGTCAAGGTTCGCCAGAGTTTCCCAGAGGAAGGGATACGGCGTTGCCGGGCGCTTGAAAGCCTCATGTACCCCAGGTATCACCCCCTTCTTCCAAGAGAAGGCGCGCCAAGGGCGCATGGAGGGTGGTGATGATACCCAAGGGAACACACTGATTGGAATTCTTATTTTTTGGATACAACCAATCAGCGTGTCATCCCACTTCTTCCACCATCGCGTGGAAACTCTGAAAACGGAGAGTGGAGGGTTGGAATCGTAACGTGGTCGAAGACAGAACTTGACACCGAACGGAAAAACGAAAGCGAACATCGATCATCGAATGTGTACAAAGAAATCAACGAGACGATTTTCGTATCTCCTCGTTAAGTCGACGAGATACCGTGTCGCGTCGAACCGTCCATCCGCAACTGGGATATCTTCGCGCCTTACAACCTCGAAGACGAATTATTTCGGGCGGAAACCACGCGACCAGGAAGATCAAAGGAACGACGCGATACTCTCTTGATACCTGCAACAGTGGATATGATGTACAATACTCACACTTCGTGCAATAGATCTCTAATAAAATCTACATTAATCGTTATAAGCACATGCTTATATTATTGACAACCTGTTTCAACTTTCATCTTCTGATATTATATTAACAGCTGTTAATCCTTGAAATATCGTTTACGATTTTCCGTTCATCCTTTTGTTTAGGACAGACTGTGTATCTAAATGCGAAGGCTCTGAAATTTTACATGTACTGTGCGTTGCATGAGAGAAGTCATCTGAGAAACTTGTAGGACCGAATCCCCACCAGCCCAACCATTCTAACATCATGGCAAAAGTAGAGTAAAACGCTTCCCTTATTGGCAGAACTGATCCCTTCTTATTAACTCGGTCATAGAACACCATGTGACGAAGAAAGCGAACAAAGCAACGAGACAAAGAGAGGTAGACGCAACAAATGGATGCAAGAGCGTAGACTCATCCCAAAGCGTAATAGTGCTTCCAATTCATTGTAAGTTAACTCTGAGATAACGTTTCTTTCGCGGATATCTTACGCCTATGTTAACGTATCACGTTACCGAACTTAGAAATAATAGTTTTGGGAGTGTTATAGAAGAATGGGTATTACTAACAAGAGTACAGGTGGAGCAAGTGGAATACCCCTCTTGCCCCGCAACCGAACGAGATGACTTCTCTCATGTAACGCATAGTACCAGTGTTGCGGCCCTAGGACCGCAATGTCCCAGATCAAGTGGAAAACTGTTTTATGTTCTTATTGTCAGCGTTCCTTGACTTCTATATACTCATTGTCACCTAAGCCACCACTTAGGTAAACCGTAAGAGGCAACAATATATCACCCTTAAGACGGCGGGCATAAGGACCCAGATTGTTTAAACAACCACTACCACCGAAAGACGCTGAAGCTAGCACACACCCCCAATATTATTCGCAACCAATAGTAGACAGAGGAAGCTTATAAAACCATCGACAGAACAGTCGCGAAGAGAGTTGTCCTAAAGTACCTAACCTAACCTAACCTAACCTAACCTAACCTAACCTTCCTCAAGGAACCATCCGTCACTAATCGTCGCCAACTAAGATCGATCTAGTGATAATATACAACAGTAATTCATTTTTTACGATCTACAGTTATCTATAGTGGAATAAACAGTTTGGTCTTGTTACAGGCACGACGAGTGAATGAAAAGCAGGAAATACCTGTGCTAGCTGCGAAAAGCCACTTGCAAGGTTGGCACGCGACGAGTATAATAAATCTCGCGATATCTGGTTTGTCAGGTTCTGTATCCAGATGAACAAATCGGTGCCAATTCCTTTTGGCAAGACAATATTGCAGGCTGGAATAGTGCAGTAGCTTTAGATGTTAATCGAAGTCATTCGCCAATGGAAACGTTTGTCTTCGATTGCTGACAGAAATATCAATATATACTTGATAAAAGAGAGGTATACTTGAAGCAGGTACACGTGAGAAAAATATTTTTCTACTTCGTGATGCTTCAGTAGGTTCCTGATATATTGGGGACGAATAAAATCTTTAAATTTCTGAAAATTTGTACGATATTTAACGTATTAGCGTTTCAAGAATCAATTCGTGGAATATAGAATTGAGTTGTTCAAAAGAGAAAATGATTAACTCCACTTTTTGAATTCTCTTTTCGTTTTATGATAAAGTATAATGACGATGTTTGGTATTTTATATTTAAAATAAATTTCTATTGTGGTTTTGTGGAGATAATCGATTTGACAAATGAGCAACACAATTACACAATTGGCACAATTATAATTTTGTATACACAACTATGCAAGAGATATGATTGTAGAGGAAACAAAGAAGATTCAAGTGCTTTAACTCTGCTGCGATTTTCTAGAATTTTTGTTAATTTTCGTCGCAGCGTATTTATTGACAAACTTTTTTTTTTAAACAAATGATGTCAAAAAAAGATATTATATTAATTAATATTACATTAATCTTTTAATTTATGCAATATTTAATTCAGTTTTATTTATATTTTAGTTTATATTTTATTTAGCTTTATTTCTTTCCTACAAGGAGAGTGCAAGTCCTTCGGGTCAACAATTTAGTTGAAACTTTGCAGGTTTGTAGATATGGTCATGCAGATTAAGAAAATATATCATTATAGCGGCAACTACTCAATAGTTTTTGAAATATTTACGATTAAAGTATTATTACTTCTATAATTAGGTATTTATTTCCAATATTGTATAAGTAGAGTCGTGGCCTGACGGCGATAATTGAAAATTCTTATACTGAAGGACCGTGGTTTGATTCATTTTTGTGTTCATTTTTTGTTTATGAAAACATTGTAAATAAACAATTGTAAATAAAGTTTCTTAATAAAAAAAATGTATTTCTCACGCTTTCTTATGCAAGTATATATTTATTACAAAATAATAAGAATGTTATGCAAGAAAAACAGTTTTCTACAGCAATCTTATTTATTACAGAAAGAAAACGAAAATATAAATAATCATTAGGTAGAAAGAACATAGATTGCGCATAGAGGTTGCTTAAATCCACGTGACGTGGTGGACGAAATAAATAAAACAATAAAATGACATAAATAACCAACACACATTCTCTTCCCTTCTTTTTATTCATACAAGAACCCCATAAAGTTTTCTACATTCTTTAATAAATTTAGCCCAAACAGTAGTTTTAATTAGACACCCAGCATTCATTTCTTTATCTGGCAGACGACAAATATCCAAAGGTACGCCTTTACAACGCAATTATAGCAGTTCATAAATTAATCACAGAAATTAACTGATTTGTCAATTTTTCTACAAGTGAAGAGGAGAGTGCATAGGAAATGCGAAAAAATTGCAAACAAATGCTGGAAGCATTGTTGTGTCCATGCAGGTGTACCTGCATCACGAAAAACATGTAAGTATTTGTATTAACATAACCTTCAGTTGTAACTAAATAGTGTAAGTTATGAGCCATTGTTTTTCTACCTTTTATTTTATTAGTGATAGCAGAGCTAAAATTATATTTTATAGCGAGAAAAGTAATACAAATATGTAAGGTATGATATGTCCATTGGATTCTAGGTCAGCTAACCATATGACACACAAGATATAAATATTTGATGGTCAAATCAATATTCATAAAAGGGAAATGATTTAGGCAGTCAAAAGAGAATACAATTAATTTAGGCAATGTCCTCTTGTAACAACAAGATATAGAGAATACATTGAGGTTGAAAGGTATGTTGTGCTCCTGATTTAAGTAAATATTGATATCAGACAAAGTCAATGATCATCGCTAATGTGTTATATTTCAGAATGATCTAGCTGAGGTATACAAAGAAAAGAGAGAGGTTCAAATAAAAGCAGTGAGAAGAGGAAATGCAAATTATGTCGAATCAACAAACATAAGAGGCAGCATATGTAACAAGAGAGAAAGATGTGTGGCATCGACATGCAAATATGAGTATCATTGGAGAGATGGAGAATGAACACTTGGTAATAGTTATAACAGTTGAAGATAAATTGAATATTGGTTCTACATCGGAATTGCAGAATAAACATACAATCTTTGGTAAGGTTGCTGGAGGAACTATATTTGATTTTAAAGGTATTTTACATTAATCAAACTAATGTATTTCTTATAACTAGGTTGTAATGAAAACAACTGTTGGTGATGTTGAGTTAGAATTATGGGCAAAAGAAACTGCAAAGGCATATAGAAATTTCATACAATTATCTATGGATGGTTATTGGGATGACACTTTATTTCATAGAATTATCAAAGGATTCATAACACAAGATGGTGATCCCACAGGTACAGGAGAAGGTGGTAAAATATATGGAGAACCATTTAAAGTGAGACTATATTTAAAAATAAAATGAATTCCTTTCTTATTCAAAAATAGTTATTGGATATATGTGTTTTAGGACGACTTTCATACAAGATTACGTTCTTGTCGACGGGATTTAATTGCTGTGGCTAATGCTGGAAAGATGACAATGGTTTCCAATACTTCTTTATTCTTAATTCTACACCAGATTTGCAGAATAAACATACAATCTTTGGTAGAGTTGCTGGTGAATCTATATATAGTATGCTTAAACTCGAAGAAGCACTTGTAGATGAGGTAAATTTAATGTTTGCAAGAATATATATCAAGAATTCATATAAATATAATATTTCCTGTGTTTTGTAGAATGATAAACCACTTTATCCTCCAAGATTGATAAAACCTATAATATTGAACAATCCATTTTCTGATATTATACCAAGAATAATAGTACAGGAATGTGAAGAAGTAAAGGACAGTTCAGAAACTCAAACAGCAGGAGTAAAGTACAAATCATATATGTTTGCAGAATTTAGCCCTGGTAGAGTTATTCTTTGTTACGAAAAATTTTGTTACAGACATTTCAATCTT
>NW_016914133.1:346056-350982 GCF_001483705.2 Eufriesea mexicana | reverse complement strand
GAACAAGTGGTAATAGTTATTAAAGATAAAGATAAATTGAATATACTGAATAAATGTTGCATTAAGGCAAAAATGTGTAGAAATATCTATGGGAACTTGGAAGATATAAAAGCAGCAAGAATAATGGAGCTGTGGCACGTCATGGACTATATTGGGCTAATAAAGCCAATGTCAAAAGGAGGTAAAAGGTATGTCTTACCCGCTGATGATTATTCGAGATAAGAATCATTTGGTTGACTGATTTACAAATGACTAGAGATTTGATATGAAATATTATTGTTGCATGATTTTTTTTATTATAGGAGACTTACAAACATAAGTAATATTTATATGCAAGAGTCAGCCACTAAGGGTAAAGTAATAAATATTATTTAATAATATTTCAATGGATTGTATATCTGTTTTTAAAAATTTAACCAATATACAATATTCACTTTCTAAATTCCTATATTAATATATTTAATAATTTCTAATTCGAATTAGAATAATAAATATTAAAATTTAATAAATTTGATTTTAAAAGTATTTTACATTGATGAAGCTAATATATTTGTCATAACTAGGTTACAATGAAAACAACTGTTGGTGATATTGAGTTAAAATTATGGGCAAAAGAAACTCCAAAGACATGTAGAAATTTCATACAATTATGTGTGGAAGGTTATTACCATGACCTTATATTTCATACACAAGGTGGTGATCCCTCAGATACAGGAGAAGATGGTAAAATATATGGAAAACCATTTAAAGTGAGACTATATTTAAAAATGAAATGAACTCTCTTTTTATTCAAAAATAATTATCGGATATATGTGTTTTAGGACAAATTTTATACAAGATTAGCATTTTATACAAGAAAAAGCACTTGTACATGAGGTAAATTTAATGTTTACAAGAAAATATATCAAGAATTGATATAAATATAATATTTCCTCTTTTTTGTAGAATAATAGACTGCAATAATTTATCCTGCAAGATTGATAAAAACTAATATTGAACAATCCATTTTCTGATATTAGACCAAAAATAATAGTACAGGAAAGTGAAGAAGTAAAGGACAGTTCAAAAACAAAAACAGCAACAGTAAAGTAAAAATCATACATATTATGGGAACTTGGAAGATATAAAAGCAGCAAGAATAATGGAGCTGTGGCACGTCATGGACTATATTGGGCTAATAAAGCCAATGTCAAAAGGAGGTAAAAGGTATGTCTTACCCGCTGATGATTATTCGAGATAAGAATCATTTGGTTGACTGATTTACAAATGACTAGAGATTTGATATGAAATATTATTGTTGCATGATTTTTTTTATTATAGGAGACTTACAAACATAAGTAATATTTATATGCAAGAGTCAGCCACTAAGGGTAAAGTAATAAATATTATTTAATAATATTTCAATGGATTGTATATCTGTTTTTAAAAATTTAACCAATATACAATATTCACTTTCTAAATTCCTATATTAATATATTTAATAATTTCTAATTCGAATTAGAATAATAAATATTAAAATTTAATAAATTTGATTTTAAAAGTATTTTACATTGATGAAGCTAATATATTTGTCATAACTAGGTTACAATGAAAACAACTGTTGGTGATATTGAGTTAAAATTATGGGCAAAAGAAACTCCAAAGACATGTAGAAATTTCATACAATTATGTGTGGAAGGTTATTACCATGACCTTATATTTCATACACAAGGTGGTGATCCCTCAGATACAGGAGAAGATGGTAAAATATATGGAAAACCATTTAAAGTGAGACTATATTTAAAAATGAAATGAACTCTCTTTTTATTCAAAAATAATTATCGGATATATGTGTTTTAGGACAAATTTTATACAAGATTAGCATTTTATACAAGAAAAAGCACTTGTACATGAGGTAAATTTAATGTTTACAAGAAAATATATCAAGAATTGATATAAATATAATATTTCCTCTTTTTTGTAGAATAATAGACTGCAATAATTTATCCTGCAAGATTGATAAAAACTAATATTGAACAATCCATTTTCTGATATTAGACCAAAAATAATAGTACAGGAAAGTGAAGAAGTAAAGGACAGTTCAAAAACAAAAACAGCAACAGTAAAGTAAAAATCATACATATTTGCAGAATTTAGCCCTGATAGTATTATTCTTTGCAATGAAAAATTTTTTTTAAAGAAATTTCAATCTGTTATCGTTTGGTGAAGAAGCAGAGGAAGATGAAGATGAATCTGTGATATTGAATAAAAAGTTTAGTGGTAAGGGCAAATCAGCTCATGATCATTTAACTGGTCCAAAGTTAAGCTCACAACCAGCTGTTGAACCATTTGGACTTGCAAATAAATAAAGGAAGAAAGGCCGCAGTAGTGATTGGGAATTGACGACCAAGTAAAAACTCAAGAAGAATTACAAGTTGTAAAGAAAGAGAAGAAGATAGTTTATTCTTTACATTATAACTATGTTATAGAAAGTAGGAATTTTTATTGCCTATACTTTCAGAGCAATGAGGTAAAGGATAATAAATAAATTGAGAGATGCAAAAAAGGAACCGAAGTAAGTAGAAAATTACAAAAATAGATGATGTTGAAGATGATAAAGATATAACGGAAAGTGAATAGGGAATAAAGAACTGCTTATGAGATTTAGCAAGAGAAAAAGCCGAGGAGATGCACGATAAGAGAGATAGATGAGATAAAAATAGATAAACCAATATCTAGAATTATTAGGATAACTCATGTATTTGTATAGAATCATTTGCAGTACCGTGTATATGTCTTTAAATATTGTTACATATATATGGCCATTATAATTATAATTATTACGTAATATGTATTATGAAACATCTCTTTCTCGCAACGGTCCGTGATACGAAAATCTACTCTAATGTAAAACTTCTAATGTCTATATGTCATTGTTTATGTTTCTAACGATTAACGTGTATATGCTAAATTTTTAAAGTGAATAAAAAGTACCTAAACATATAATCATTGCAGTTTCATTTTCTTTTTACCAAGAACAAAATCATTCATCTTCATCTGTGACTTCATGTTCGTCTATAATTAATTCATCAACTTCTAAAACTGCATAGCAAACAGCCTTAGCGAGGTTGCTAATATAATTCTGCATATGAATTCGTTGTTATTTAAATCATTATTGGTGATTATTACATAGAGTGTTTGAACTATTGCCGAAGATACTAACGGTGTACCCTTCCATTAGTACAATGGAATAATTAATAACTTCAGTTCATGAATTAATTATAGACATTTCTAATTTCTCGCAACAGAAAAATATTATATTTGCTTCATTGACATTATTAAATATATGAGACATCGTTTGATATTTTACATCCATACTTTATCACATAGCTATTTCAAAGATGCAACATTTTCCCGCTACAAAAATACCTAGCATATCCGGCTGCAGCCTACTTCCAGTTGGCGGTAAGCAGGCATAACGGTAACATGGTGCAATATCCTCACGCGACAAAGTAAAACATTAAATCTCAAAACGTTTCGTGAAGAAGTGATATCGCTGATTGAAGTTTTAATTACTTTACGAAGTTCAAGATTACTAACTGTGAACAGTTCTTCGGTGGTAATATACTACATGTGAAAAATAGTGATGTTACGTAGTGTAAAGCGTATAACGATACATGTGGGAAATAAAGTGGCGTGAGTGCGGGATCTTATAATACTACTGCATTGTCTGTTGTTATCGACTGTAGAAGATTCTAGATTTCAACAGTTCGTTGGAATATTTGATCAGTATTACTCTGAATAGGCAGCTTTTTAATAGTTTTCTCAATTTTACTTCGAGCTTGACGTTGAAATGCAACATAATTACGTATTATCTCCTTTCATTCTAAATATTGATTGTGGATTAGGATATTTTATTACTCCTGCATAAAATACATTGTTTTCCAATCAGAAGGACAATTATATTACGATTGAAAGTGTACATATGAAACAAAGCAACGGAAAAACAAGTGCCTGTGAAAACGTTCTACACAGTATACTTTATTCGCCTATATTTAATAAATTAGGTTTTTTGGCGAAATTTTTCGGCATAACAGCGTACAGTAATTTTTTTCTTAACGGGATTGGATATTTTTCTTGCATTTCGAGCGTGCGTTTTTCCAAAATAGTGCCGAATGTGTCAGTGGCTGTCAGATCGTACGACGCAATTTACTTTTTCGGCTTCTATCTTTTGAATTAGGCTGTTTGAATCGGATTTTTCCACTGATTCGCGTAGAGTGACTTATTCCTTAACGGGATTGAATATTTTTTTTCGGTTTCGAGCGTGCGTTTTTCTAAAATAGTGCCGAATGTGTCAGTAGCTGTCAGATCGTACGACGCAATTTACTTTTTCGGCTTCTATCTTTTGAATTAGGCTGTTTGAATCGGATTTTTCCACTGATTCGCGTAGAGTGACTTATTCCTTAACGGGATTGAATATTTTTTTTCGGTTTCGAGCGTGCGTTTTTCTAAAATAGTGCCGAATGTGTCAGTAGCTGTCAGATCGTACGTCGCAATTTACTTTTTTGGCTTCTATCTTTTGAATTAGGCTTTTTGAACCGGATTTTTCCACTGATTCGCGTAGAGTGATTTATTCCTTAACGGGATTGGATATTTTTTTCCGGTTTCGAGCGTGCGTTTTCGAAAAATAGTGTTGAAAGTGTCAGTGGCTCTCAGGTCGCGCTGCGCAATTTACTTTTTTGGCTTCTATCTTTTGAATTAGGCTTTTTCAATCGGATTTTTCCACTGATTCGCGTAGAGTGACTTATTCCTTAACGGGATTGGATATTTTTTTTCGGTTTCGAGCGTGCGTTTTTCTAAAATAGTGCCGAATGTGTCAGTAGCTGTCAGATCGTACGACGCAATTTACTTTTTTGGCTTCTATCTTTTGAATTAGGCTTTTTGAAC
>NW_016914133.1:341115-345171 GCF_001483705.2 Eufriesea mexicana | reverse complement strand
GGTTATGTTACTGAAGAAACTATATATGACATGCTTGAACTTGAAGAAGCACTTGTAGATGAGGTAAATTTAATGTTTATAAGAAAATGTATCAAGAATTGATATAAATATAATATTTCATCTGTTTTGTAGAATGATAAACCACTTTATGTTCCAAAAATGATAAAAGCTGAATTATTGAACAATCCATTTTCTGATATTATACCAAGAATAATAGTACAGGAAAGTGAAGAAGTAAAGGACAGGAATAAAGTAAAAATCATATATGTTTGTAGCATTTATCCACGATTGTATTATTCTTTGTAATGACAAATTTTGTTACAGTAATTTCAATCTTTTATCATTTGGCGAAAAAGCAGAGGAAGATGAAGAAGAATCTGCGGTATTAAATAGAAAGTCTAGTGGTAAGAGCAAATCAGCTCATGGTCATTTAACTGATCCAAAATTAAGCTCATAACCAGCCGTTGAACCTCCTGGACTTCCAAATAAAAAAAGGTATGAAGACCGTATTAGCGATTGGGAATTATTGGGGAATAATTTTAAATCTTTAATAACTGTATCGCATAGCTGACTCCTTGCGCAGCATTCTTATACAATTTTTACACATAATTTGGCGCTGATTAGTTTGTTATTATTACTTATTTGACGACGTACGTGATTCGATACAACGATCGACGCGATGGTCCAACAGAATAATTAATTATGAACAAAATTAGAAGTAAAATAAGAACAAAAATGATATGAGAATGTTCATAAGGATATTGTTTTTATAATCTGTGCATATAATTTGTAAATTAATTGCAAAGAAGATTGTAATTAATGAAAAACTAATAGTATTATCAGCATCAATTCGAACATTTTGAGTAATAATTACACATATACTATTATACGTAAATTATAATACTTATCGTTAGTAACAAATTATTAATGATAATAACAAATTGTTCACAACGTAAATTTACAATAAAAGTGAAAACATTAAGGAACTACTGGCTATTACTTGAACTTGGAACGAATTTGTATCAAAATGTAACTATAATGTGCAAAAAGTTTATAAATTATTACACTGATTTTTTATAACAAATTAATATTTTTAATAACAAATTGCTCGCAACGTATATTTAATATAAAAGTGAAAAAATTAATAAATTATTGCCTACTACTTAAACAAACGACGTATTTGTGTTAGAATATATTCGAAACTTACAAGAAGTTAATAAATTAATAAATTTATTGTTAATAACAAATTAAAATTGTTGATAACAAATAGTTTGTAACGTGTATTAACGATAAAAGTCAAGAAAGTTAATAAATTGTTAGTTATTACAGCGGAAAAGTAACTTTTAAAGGAATCGGTAAAGTTCGGAAATTTTCGCCGATCTTCGGTCGGCCGCTGCTATATAAGGGCCCCGCGTGCAGGCTCGAGCCAGTTGTCGCTTCGACTTCGGAGGGTCCGCGTTAATATTTTTCTTTCAGGTACTAATTATTTTTTGTTTCAGGTTTTAATTATCTTCCTTCTTTCAGATTCTATTTCTTTTATTCTACATTTCATTGTTTGTGCATTCGAATATTTTGCACAATATTCGAATGCTTCGTCGTTGGTTTATTTGTATGTCATCGTTGGCTTGATCAATGGCTCTTCAATGGCCATTCTCTACTCTCTTGAATAATTTAATAATAATTCCTTCTTTCAGGTACTAATTATTTTTTCTTTCAGGTTTTAATTCTCTTTCTTCTTTCAGATATTATTTCTTTCATTCTAGTTTTCATTGTTTGTGCATTCGAGTATTTCGTACAATATTCGAATGCTTCGTCGTTGGTTTATTTGTATTGTATATCATCGTTGGCTAGATCAATGGCTATTCAGTGGCCATTGTCCACTCTCTTAAATAATTTAACAATTTCTTCTTGCAGATTCTATTTTTTTCATTCTATGTGTCTTTGTTTCAGCATTCGAGTATTTCGTATAATATTCGAATGCTTCGTCGTTGGTTTGCTTATGTCTCATCGTTGGCTAAATCTTTCCTTTCACAAATTTTACGACTTCCGCTCGATTTGTTTTCGTTAGAGCGTTCGAGTATTTCGTATAATACTCGAGCGCTTCCTCGTTGGTATGTTTATATCTCACCGTTGGAATGTTTCTGTCTCGTAGTTATGTTGCTCAGGTCTCGTCGTTGGCTTGCTCGTTCCATTTGGTTATTATCCTTGATGGTTTCCTCGTACTAATCCCTTTCCTTTCAGCTACATATTAACAATAATATATTCTGTTTTAGCTTTTAGGTTTCTCAATATTCTGTTTGCGACACATCAATGAACGATGCGTGCGTTTACTTTTAAGTAATCATAAGATAGATCCATAGACTAAGTATCATGTGCGCGCTATCTGTACAAAGGTAAGCTACCTAACTTGGAGCGAAATTTATAAATTCTCTATCATTTTCTTATCCCCCTCGTTTAGCAAATAGAACATAATTGTTCTCGCGATAATCGCGATCGTTCGTAAGTACCGACTAGCCTACGCGACGTGCTCTCGTGTACTCGATAAGTACATGCTTCGTAAGTCATCCTCACGACTCGTCTCCGACACTCATTTCCAGTCACTGTCAATCTCGTCATGCATCGGGTTCCAGGGTGACCCCCTCGGATCAGTGCGTCTTCTGACCTCGACGGGGCGGTCCGCTGCCTAAGTCGTACGCGACTGGGGCTCGGGCACATGCTGGCTGACGGACTAGTACCATCTACGGTTAGACCACAGGGATGATTAAGTTCTACCCCGTGTGGCTGGGATGCGAAGTGTCTGTCTTGGCCGGCAACCGCCCAGCAGGGCCCTCGCGTTGACACTAGAAGTTTCATTGGTTCAGGGACTATCCTTGGTCCACGTGTAAGTCTTGGCGAGTGCGACAGTGACTGGAATTGAGCTAGGCCCGATCGGGAGGGTGCCGAGGTATGAAGTTATCTCTGTACACGGGAGTACATCGCCTAGGCTAGTCGGTCTTTCGAATAATCGCGAACTCGTTCGGGCGCGTCGCGATTTTCTATTAGCTCGCGTGTTTGATATTTCATTCCCTATTTTTATGGGAACTTGAAAATATCTTAGCGTTGCGACAGTAGAGTTTCAGTATACCGAACCGAAACCCCTTTTGTAAGACACGAAATATAATAAAGTGTCAGTAGAGTCATTTTAACTTAATTCGCTCCAAGTTAGATTAGGGTACCTTTGATACAGGTAGCGCCAGCAGGCTGCGCCACTAGGGCGCATGTCGGGTCTCGATGCGTAGCCACCTCCACGTGGTGAGACCTGGTAATTGGTATCGTTCTCCAAAAAATAATTTTTGGAAAACGAGACCAAGCTAAGAGCTGCGCACAAAGTTTAGGATATTTCCTACCTCTTGTAAATTTCCAATGTTCCCTTTGGAATTTGAAAATAGAGAGTGGGCAATATCTGTTTAAATGATATTTAAATGAAGAGGAATTAAGGTAAGTAAGGGGAGGAATTGCAAGTAAGGGAAGGTAAGTATAAGGTAAGTATGAGGCAAGTAAAATTATTAAAATGTACTGTAAAGTAGAAAATGTATTGCCTAGAGAATTGTTGAAGATGATGTAAAATCATGGACGATCGAGAATTGATATACTGGAGGACCGGGGTTCGATTCCCGTCCATAGTTTTGATAATTCTTTTAAATATATTGTTTGTTTTGTTTTTATTTTTCGCCTATGAAAACAATTATAAATAAAGTTTCTGCATAAACAAATTTATTCTTTACGCTTCCTTATGCTAGTATATATTTATTACAAAATAATAGTATTATGCAAGAAAAATATTTTTCTATAGCAATCTTATTTACTACAGGAAGTACAAAACCTATTGCTCATGTAAGTATTAATTATTAAATTAAACATCCTATAAGAATGTTGTCTATAATTCCAACTTTGCTGTGCAGCTATAAATTTTCATGAATTAATTACAAAAACTTGGCAATTTATTAATTTTTTACTGTCGAATTGATTTCTAGTATCCAGTTCGAATACAAATTTTACCGCCTGCGATCAGCGCCA
>NW_016914133.1:303813-340629 GCF_001483705.2 Eufriesea mexicana | reverse complement strand
AGAAAAAGTATTGTCTAGAGAATTGTTGGAGATGATGTAAAATCATGGACGATCGAGAATTGATATACTGGAGGACCGGGGTTCGATTCCCGTCCATAGTTTTGATAATTCTTTTAAATATATTGTTTGTTTTGTTTTTATTTTTCGCCTATGAAAACAATTATAAATAAAGTTTCTGCATAAACAAATTTATTCTTTACGCTTCCTTATGCTAGTATATATTTATTACAAAATAATAGTATTATGCAAGAAAAATATTTTTCTATAGCAATCTTATTTACTACAGGAAGTACAAAACCTATTGCTCATGTAAGTATTAATTATTAAATTAAACATCCTATAAGAATGTTGTCTATAATTCCAACTTTGCTGTGCAGCTATAAATTTTCATGAATTAATTACAAAAACTTGGCAATTTATTAATTATCTACTGTCGAATTGATTTCTAGTATCCAGTTCGAATACAAATTTTACCGCCTGCGATCAGCGCCATCTATGATTTTAGCTCATTTGCTCGGAAAAGTGATAAGAATATAGAATAGGCAAGGAGGTCGTCGAAGAGCTCGTCACGAAGTAGACAAGGACATAGAGGGGATTAATTACTCAATTTCCGTAAACAATTTGTGAACTTTTATAATTTCATTGCAAAGCTGGAACTTCAGGCTGCATTCCTCTATAATTTCTGTAAAGAATTTATCTCTGAATTGTTAGTTATTAATTTTTATTTGATGGCGTCTATGATTTCGTAACGGCGACCATCACGATCTTTCGTGAAAATATTTAATACTCAACGAAACTAGAAGCAAAATGTGATCAAAAATTATATGAGAAGATTCGCAAGGACATTGTTTTTATAATAAGTGCTTAAAGTTTCATAAATTAGTTGCGTAAAGGATAGTAATTAATGAAAAACCGTCTTCGACAACAATTCAAACACTGCGCGGAATAATTATTAATAATTAATTAATTAGGGACAAATTTATATCGAAAAGTATATTGGAAAGTTCGTGAAGGATCTGGCTTTATGATGCAATTATAAAAATTAATAAATTAATCTCAGATATTGAGTAATTAGTGAATTTTCCACAGCCAATTCGATTTATTAAAATATATTCGGAGCACATAACCAGAGTTAGTAAACTGACAATATATTTTATCGATTCGGCCGCCATCGAAAAAAGTCGACTTTTGCCACTCGTTCTCTGACCGAAATTTTATGACCAAAAATCAGTAAAAAATCTCGAAAGGTCGCGAAAGCCATACGTGCTCGTAGGGCACACTGTAAGCTCTCATATACCCAAATCTCGCACTCCTAACTTCACTGTCAAGCTCGCAGCAGCGTCAGAAGTAGCTCCCAATATCGACATACTTACAATCAGTTTATATTAATCGTTTAGTAAAATTAAAAAATTAAAAATACTAATTTTATACATGTGGGACATTTTTACTCTGAAGATTTTAAGATGAGGATCACAGTTGGATTAAAATTAAAAATGGCAGGAACTTGCTTCTTTTTCTTCTTAAATTGAATTAAATGAATTAAATCGCTATCTTCGTTTTGTATTTTAGGCGAGATACATAGCTTTAAAGAGTTTAGGTAGATGGGATAGCCTTAAGGATTTATCTTTCTCGTTCGCAACTTGGGTATGCGTCTGAGGGATTGTAATTATCGCGACTGCGCAAGGAAATGTTTGAAAAAATGAAATTTGATACACGTAGCTTTCATGCATGAATAATGGTGCAATTATTGCAATACTGGAAATGCAAATCGGCTTTATGTAACATTTAATAATGCTATTAGCATTCTTTTAAAGCGAAACTACCTTCTTTTGCAGGAAGATTCAAACTTTCTCAATCTGCAGCATTCACGTGAGCAGAAATAGTTAAATCTAATAAAATCTTGAAAATAAGAATAATAGCACGATTATGATACCTTATTATATTAATTTGAAAAAATGTGATAAAAAATCAAAAAATTCATTTAACAACGAAGAATAATATAATTATATAATTTATATATAATTAATAGATCATTTTAGCAAAAAGACAGAACATTAGTTATTGTTTTAAATTAAAAATAACTATACTCAAATGCTTTTAAATCGTGTTATTTTTACATCTGAATGGACTTCCTGTAATAAAATTTCAAAATTATTACAATCCAGAACTACCTCTTAGATTTAATATAGACAGATGATATTTCGATACTAATAATTTTCTCGTTAACTCTTTACAGAATAAATTTCTTATGTTACTATCATTTTAGTATTATTTCCTGGTATTCCTGGAACTCTTTTTACATGCTCTTCTTACAGAATATTCATTAAAATAAAATCATGTAAAAAAGGTGATGAAGATATTGATTTCCAACAAAGTATAAAACTTGTTTTAATCAAGGTGAGCAATACAAAAAATAATTTAATATATAAATAATTATACAAAGGTAAACAAATATCGCGCAAAAAGAGTTTCAGATATAATAATATATCGGGTATCTTTAAAACAAGTACTGGTTTCAGATGTTTTAATGAATAAAATTATGAAAAGATCATTACTAATTGTAAGTAAAATTCCAAAATTGGCAGGTACGCGTAACATAATGTTATAATAAATTGATTGTTGATCACAAGATTTTAGTAAAAGATATCGCAATAAATCTAAATATGGTAAGATTATTACAAACTTGTTTATTTGATTAATTTTTAATAAACAATTTACATGTTATTCGAATCATTAAATTATCAAATCAGTAAAAATAGCAATTAATAATCAAATAAATAATATTAGAAATTTAATGTATTAAGAACAAATTAAAAAGTATTTCCGATGAAGAATGGGAAAATAGTATTTTAATAACATTGAATATGTTGAGAACCACTGCACCGAATATACCCATTCACACGCTTCAAGAAGCAAAACTCTTATTAGAAATTCACAATAAAATTATTCCTAAAGTTCTCAAATATTTCATGTTTATATTAATATTTCTTTCGACTTCTTATTAAGACATCTTCCTCCATATGTAAAATATGAGAATTGATTATACAACTTACATCTATGTAATACTTAGCACGCTCGAAACAAATTCTTCAATTAAAAACTCTCTAATTAGGATCAATAATCACAGGAAAATAATAGTTCTTATGAAATTATTAAATATTTCAAATCCTTCAAATGTTCAAGAAGCTATAGCACCGTCGTAATAACCAAACAACGATAAATCTCTTAGCCGACTCAATTGTCTGAATCTATGATGAGAATAAACCCTTATAACACCTTTCCCAATACCCGGATTACTCCAATCCCTGAAATTGTTTGAGTTCGCCGTTAAAGATGATTTATGATACGATTAAGAACGATTATTTTTCAGAATTTAGGACTGTACGTTTCCATCACCTGGATGACAAACCTCAAGCAATACGTGATCAAATGATTATTTTCAGAATATTCTATATCACAGTATACATTTAGTTCTCCTAGTTGTTGACTTTCCACGAGTCGATAGCGAATTATCTTGCCATAAACTTTGGTATTTCTCGAGACAATGACTGATCACCTAACGGTTCGCGTGACCAAGTTGAACCCTGCGAAAGCTTCTACAGGGTTGACCAAACTGTCATCCATCCCTCGAAACGAAGTGATTGTTCTCTTTCTACAGAAACAACACACTGAAGCGTAATGGAACGGAGAACAGGTGTAACACAGGCTAAAAACAGAGGACACAGAAAGGAACTTTAGGACAGAAAAATTTAGATACCGAAATGAATATAGTGCACAATAATCGCAGGAAAACTGGAAAAACTCACACAGTACAGACACGTGAAAGAGTTGCAGAACGGAAGGACCCAGGCTTACAATAGAGCTGCAGGACACAGACAAAGAGTATTAGAATAGATACTTTAGAGTATAAACAATAATTATATAAATAAAAAACTATAATAGAGTACCATGTGAATTCATTTTGTTACCACGAACCTAAGTCTGTCACAATACTTAGCTGAGATCTCCGAGTAGAAAAATTCGCACACACCTCCCTTGTGCAATACCCGGTGACAATAGATGACCCTAACATTTAATGACATGTTCGTTCATCAACTTACTTGTATATACCACGACAGTCTCTTATAGTATTCTCACTGCAGAAAAATGATATACCTATTCAGAGAAAAGGATGTCGTTAATTTTAGTATCGATATTGTTCCACTTAAGATCCAGATAGATAAATAAATAAAAAATAATATTAAATTAAGGAATAATCGAACCTTTAGCTAGTTCATAAGTCAATCTCCTCTGAGATGTCCAAGCAAATCATTGTACATGCATTCGTTGAACGAAAATGGCAAATTGTCATCGATTATGGAAGATATCAGCTCCCAAATATAGACGGACATTCTCGATCAATTAGGTCACGTCTAATATTCCATCAGCTTTGACACAGTGTGCAGATTTCACAAATTTTCTATGAAACTGAAGCATGAGCTAAAGGAGTGTCCTCGATGTCAGTTGAATATCATAAATTGATTTATTTTATGCTGTTTGAATTAGAAACTTTATCTTGTTTGGTATAAGAAAACATGTACAAACTAATTTAAGTGATACTTGATGTTTCACTTATTCAGATCAGATATATTAAACATGTACAAGATTATAAACGCAAATGAAGTAGTATCAGGTGTTTGAATCGGCGAAGAACACTTTGGAAGAACATACAATTTTTCCATATGTAGAGAAAGTAATTTGAAATTCAACGAGACACTGAACTCACGAAAAACATTAATATTTAGGCTATGTTACTTATAATAAATGTATAAAACTAAATTTCGATAAGTGACCAAGTGGATTGCATTCATGGAATTTCAAAGTAAATTAAGAATTACATATTTAATATCATCTGTTATAGACATTATGCTATTTACGAATGTTAGAAATAGAAAAGAATCGATTTATCAATTCATGTATCGATCTCATAATGTGTTCACGCTCATAAATTATGTAGGTAAGTTTGCGTGCTGAAAGAGACACATTTCTACTCGAAATCCTGCAATATTAATATGTTCTATTGAATATCTGCAAGAAGGTAAATTTAATATTTAATATATCATTTTTGTAATAAAATATTATAAAATCATTTGCAACACTATATGTTATAATACTTCGTCACATATTCTGCAGAGTAAGTTGGTAACTAGTCCTTGCTGCTTTCGACGATGACTGTACATTAATGCATAGAGGTTCAGTGATCTCCGAGAATATTTTAATCCTTTTCTTAAGCGTTTGAAATTATTATTCCTAATTTTCATTTTATTTTGGCTCGATAGAATTAGCTTTAACATTTCTCCCACCAGCTGTAGAGACACGCTGTGTATTATACTCATTAAATAGTCACGGTCATGTGCCATACAGTAATGGAAAATAAATTTTTAATTGCTAACGTAAATTACTATAATTACTTTGACTTAAATATTGTTTTAACAACATTTAACAAAATTAACTTTACCTTGAATTTAAAATAACTTGATGAATCGTGACTATAAAATAACAAGCATAAAAGGTACTTTTTAAAACAATTTTATAATTTAGATTCGTTTAATAGTTTTTACTTATATAATTAATATTTTGCAAATATGAATTTATTTCTATTCATTATATTTATACCTTTACATTATGCGTTTCTTCATTTTTAAACTTCCCGCTTTTTTTGGTATAACTTATATCAACATACAATATTATGTACATATATAGTGCATTATATATTTTTTCATCGAAAATATTCTTTGTCCATTAAGAAAATTGTTATACTTATTTTGTGGGTACAATTTCTTCTATTACAGCCTGTAATAAATAATTTCAAAATAAATATTTCGATATGCCTTTAAAAAACAAAAATTAATTCTTATCGAATTTTATATATTATACGTCATGTAAATTTAATTACGTCAAGTATTCTTATTTTATGCATAAAAATGTCGAATAATTTAAAAATTAATAATCAAATACCTCTCTAATATGCTTAAATGTCTAATACGATTCAAATAGATTCATTAACCTCTAAAGAACGTTTGCTAAATTTCCTTTACACCCTATATAGAACGCAAGAGAAACCTGCTGACACGAAAAGACGATCGATGCCGTCACGTCAAACAAGAAAAGCAGTCTCCAGTGGGAAACAGAACTTCTTAAGGTAAAAGTCCGTTAGAGAAGATCGAGATTGCACGCGTATTCAGCGGCTGCGAATGCACCGGCATGTAGACCGATAAAATTTCATTCATCGACCGATCAGATTTCATCGGAGAACGCGCAACAGTCGATAATGGCTGCGCGTGCACACGCGCGTGCGCTTACATCGCGCGTATGTGCGCATGCGCTCGCGTCGCTCGCACATACGAATTTTCACTCATTACGTGACTGAAGAACTCGCGCGTTCGCTAATTTTTCCCGAATAGTTTTTACTTTGCAAAAGCGTTTCATGGATTAGTGCCTGATACATGCAGTTTTCGAACCGTTCAGAAGGATGTGTCGATCATAGAATAAGATTAGACGAAATGAGTGAAACTATATAAGCTTTCCACGGAAATCGGATTCTTACTAGCCTTATGCGACTTCTACTCGTGCGTTTACCTTTCAATAACCTTTAAGTTAATTAATATTGAGAGTTTACGTAAACGTGAAAATTAATTATCGTATACAATTTTTTAGATGTTATTAAACACTTGCTTATCTGAAATTTATACTGTACTGACTGCACGCTAACAAAATATTTCAGGATACGGAATTTTACGTAATATAACCTATTCGCAGTAAAGCAAAAACGCTGTTGTCGCCATACGAAGTATTGAGTAATGCAGAACACAAGATCGATTAATGAAGTCTGTCGATGAACATAATTCGACAAATGTGATTAGAATTACATAATAGTACGAATTGTACGCACGTCAATAATCAAACAAATGCAATAATACGTGACAGGTACACAATAATAATTACGAACCGAGAATTGTACACTCATAAAACCATTTAATGGAAATCCTTTTTAGCGTTGTACATTTATTTCTTATAGAGGGATTTATAAGAAAACCGTGCATAATTAGTACCAACACGAACTCGATCTTTTAGAAATCTTAAATTACTGGCTATATAGGATTTAAAACATAATAGAAATAGAATGGATGTAAGTAATCCTTTTTTGCATTGATCTGTAAGAAAACGGAAAGAATATACAATTTTTGTCCCTTTATATGGGCATCGTTAGCAAAACGGGTTAAGCAGGTAACGTTTAGTTCTAGACTTTCACTCACGTGAAAATTCTCTTGACAGAACGATTTTGTTAATCGAAAACTCGTAGGGAAGAAAAAACCTTTGCTCTTTACCGCGGGAAGTGGTATCTCATCGCTTTCTCGTATAATGTTGCATATAACTGCGAATTGCTGATGCGGGAAAGTATTCGCATAACTAATACACCTTGCTTCGTTATGCAATCACGGGTTAGACATCGGTTTAAAATACAAAATACCTACGTGCTCTGTGCATCGAACGTAGTTCAAGTTTCATTACTTCATCGAAATTAAATACCGTTGCATCATGCTACGATTTAAAAGGTTAATATCACTTCGAATCTCGCACCAGTTTCAAAGCTGAAAATGTTACCCACCTATTTCATTTCAGTTCTTTCGTTTGCTCATATCGATGCATTATAAAGAGCAAGGTAAAAAGATATAAACTATCGTTTCCTATTCATTGTGGATCTCTGTCCGTAGTAACTATACTCGCTAATTAAATGATGTATGTAATTTAAATTATTCGCTCGCATAAACATCTTTGCCGATAATTGTAAAATTTCACGCAAATGATTTTCGAGATACCTTTTCTCTATTGCTACTTTCGCACCTACCAATTAAACAAAAAATGTAACTTTGCTGCAAACGTTTCGACATAATTTTTCATATTTAATTAGACGTTGAGTTGATTATTCAACTTTGGTGAATCCTAATTAACTGATGTTTATGAGATGAAATAATTTTAAATAATTCCAAATTCCATGTCAGTGGTCGTGTCAATGGCCAAATAAAAGAAAACCTTAAATGATACTACTTAAGAGAAGTATGTCGAAACAACTGTTTATGTATATGATTACATTCGATCATGCGTTAATTTGGTTACCAAATAAACTTTGATGAATACTATCTAATTGGAAATTAGTGCATATAATAAAAAAAAAAATGTTATTCCAGTTACTACGACTATAATGAAATGTAAAAAGATCATAGTTATTAGCAGTTTGCTGGTTAATAGAAGTATCTCAGGATAATTTTTCACGAGACATAATTATATTCAATTATGGTTTAAACTGACCATTAAACTTTGATAGGTACGTAAAACAAAATTCATTTTAAATTTCATTTCAACGATTATGACAATAAACAAAGGTAAAGAAACCATAATTAAAATTTATTACTTAAAGTAAGTATTCCAGCATAATTTTTCACAGAACATGATTTCAATTATACTTTAAACTTTGGTGAGTTTTAATTTGCTAAAATTCAGTACACGAGGTGGAATTTTGCTACTACATTTGTTGAAACATTTAATTCATAAGGATTAGTAATCTGTAATCACTAACAGTACTATATAACATCTGTTGGTAAGCTTTTATAAGTACCTAGACATCAATCCTTTTCTTTTATGTCAATCGCGTAATCAAACACGTGCATTTCCTCGTTGCAGAGATGTCTTTTCTACTCACATATAACCACGAGGACTAACGGTCAATCATCGAAAGAAGAAAGTATACAAACGTCAATATACATATAATTTAAATTTTTACATGGTCTACTTCTGCTCGACCATTCCAAGGTTTGATAAATAAGATAAGAAATACTATGTTCATAGAAATATAAAATACACTGAATCGGTATTTTTGCATGAACAAATATTATTTTGAAGTACTAGACTATGTCTAGTAATGTATTTAACTATTTTGATACTTAACTGGTACTGGAAAAAGTATATGAAACCCATACGTTTTTAAAAGTGGTAATTAATGTAATTAATTAAATATATAGAATTCATAAACTCATGAATCGAATACTATGATTTAAAGTGGAAATTACTTAAGGAAATCCCACTTTGCTCGTATGACGAATTTATTATGAGGTAACCTTTGATTGAGAATTTATGACAATCACATTGATAATAATCAAGAAACGTGATATAAGATTGTATGACTACATTATCGACACTTAGTCAGTTAATTGCTGATTATAATTGATAAGGAAAAAATCGAACTGCGAATATTTATTAATAGCTATGTATAGCTTTACCTACATTTATATGCATATACAATGATATCAATTCTACAGAGAAATCGTATAAATATTCAAATACAGGAATTCTTGTTAATACATCTTTAATTTAATGACCTGTTGAGCAATTCGTAATATAGGTCAACATATAGAAAATGAATGAATATGCAACTTTATTAATTTATGTAACTTAACATTCTTTATTCATATCTACTGACACGACTAACCGAATATATTATACAAATAACTATTAGTAACATAATTTTTTCATACTACTAATCGAAATCTGAATTTATTAACATGATAAATAATGATAATGCTACGGTCTTATATCGATGTATATATCTTATTTACATCTTATTTTTTGTTCTCTGATATGTATAATAACACACAGGGTGACTCATGCCAATCATTACAAATGAAAATTATTATTTCGTGACTATAAATAGTACTTTTCTTTTAATATATGAAATATTTTTACAGAAAATAAATTTGAAGCTTTGAACCACATTCTTTTGTTTAAACGGGATGCTATATTTTTGGATCCGTGGATATATAAATCACATAAAGGTAAAGATAACAACGTGTTATTATAGCTACTATACACTTAACATGATCACTTGGACTGTTTTCATTATTAGGTTGATTTTTTTCGTCTTTTGTTAAATAATTAATTTTGTTATTATTATTGTTAAATTTCTTTATAATTATTTTAATATAACAATTATTTTTATTATTATCATTGTTAAATTTCTTTATGTTTATGGCAAAATAATTTTGTATTAGTTCTCTAATAACTAAACAATTGGAAATAATCGATGTGGTCATGTTACATAGTCCATCCTGTATATTAGTGTTATTACTCGCCAACTATATTATTAAAATGTTAAAATAGGTGTTTCAATGTTCATGTATTATTTTTAAATATTGACAGTGTTGAAGATTTGTTGAATAACAACGGTAATAGTTGCCATTTCCTTGCCGGTTCCATCAGTAAGAAATAAATTTCACCAGTCAAGGTTATTTGAAAATAATATAATAGCAAGTCGTATTCATCTTTACAGGCAGTATATGGTCACGGAATCATAAATGTAACATGTCGTTTTGAAAAATTAAGCAAATCTTATAGACTCAAAATTTATTCTCTATAAATATATTTTATGTACCAAAGATAATATGTCCCTTATAATCATGAAGTCCTAACAAACTATTTTTCGATATTTTACTTTATTTAAAAAATCTTCGTCTGTAACAGTTTACATAATTTGTCCCGAATTGAAACAATGACATAAACACGCGTTACATTTCATTCATTTTCCATAGAGCATAATTAAATTTTCTTTTTCACAATTCTAGTAAAGATAGTTAAGAAACGATATTCTTTTACATTAAAATAACTTAACTGTCACAGAAACAGTCATAAACAAAATATAAGAAAGATAAATACATGTACACATAAGACAAAATTTTTACCATTTGCAAAATGATTTTCAAATATTTTTTATTTAGACATTGATTTTTGAAATATGCTAATACCATTAATTCTTTGCAATTAACGACTATGGTTGATTTAAAAAGAAAGTAAAGACTCACCAGAGCGTGTCCAACAGTCAGTACAATCCTGACATAACGTGAACCAATCATTCTTTAAGTCTTTAAAACTCGCCATGGTCGGTCGTCAGGACTTATTCCTTCGCCACCGGTTTCTCCGATGGATGCACAACGAAGAAACAAGAATTTCCACCTTGTCACAGCAATGGTTTCTTATGTTTTCCGTGTCACAGCAAAAACACAATCACACTTCCCGCGTAATGTTCAGTGGAACATACGACCAACGTGAAACTTCGCATAACATACGCAGCAACGTTCTCGAGAGGAGATGAGAACCGAAGACAGAACACACACGAGTACTCAAAGCACTCGGCGATTACCTTACGACACCCAGTTCTGGTTTGCCGTTCGTTCCACCCGGTGTTCTCTCTATCCTTGTCCTATCTTTTACCACCACGACCACATCTCTCGCTCTTCCATGTGTCTCACATGTGTATAGCCATCTTTCTTTCTCTAAGTTTGTTACATGCCAACGTCCTTCTTCACTCTAGTTACCAAGTCTTTCGTACTGTTTATTTTTACGATCAATTCTCCACCAGGTCGTCTGTCATCTATCATGTTTACAAGTTGTCTACGTATATAGACATAGACTTACGTCGATATATTTGTTTTCGGTTACACTCGTATTAGCCAACATATTTCACTATTTTTATTAAGGATTAGATTCTTGATTAATATATACAGTAACGAAATTTTAAACTTTAATTGTATTGCGTCTTCTTGATCAGTACTCATTTTTACAAGAAAACTCTATGCTAGTTACATTTTAAATAATTTGTCTACACTAATTTGGAGTTTTCTTAACGGTATAACACGTACGCATGCTCGACTTTTAAACGTTTCTAACTTGAATCTTTATTATTAATACTAAGTAGAAAAATAAAAAAACCAAATACTTTATGTGGTTCTAAAACTCTTCTGCTTATACTAAAACAATGCTTTAAAAAAAATTAATAGTGATGCACGTTATAATTATTTCTTTGTTATTATTTAAATGACATAATATACAACGTATATAAATAAAGTGTATACGGCTTTTACAAAAGAAAATATATATAGCTAAAATTGACTTAGTAACGAATACGTTACACTTTATATTATGTACAATCTTCTCATGTCTTTTTCACTTTTAAAAATCCAGCTGTATTTGAAAAATATTTAGCATTAGCTTCGTTTACTTTCTTTTCTGCAGCTTGTGGGTTTACAATTTCCAAGCCCTATAAATATAAACATACATTTAATTTAATATTGGAAATTAAATTAGTTTCAGTCATTTAATATATTAAAATAGTTTTTTACCTGCAATGGAGTAAATGCAACACTAGATGCTGTACCAGAAACTTGCTTTTTAACCGTTGTACTACCACCCCATTGTTGTTGCTTTTGCAGATTTTTTTGGAGTGTTTTCGATATCCGTACTTTTGTTTTCTCATCGATTTGTGGTAATCGAATACGTCCCGTTCCTGCCTTGCCTATTGTTCCACGCGAATAGCCAAGATCCTCTTGATAGGCATCATTTTCAATCTGTAGAACCATTATATTTTCATTAATATAAATATTATAAAAGACCATATTTAAAAAAAAAACAACAACAAAAAAGCTTACATCGGCGAAATTCATCCTATTTGCGTGTTTCCTAAATTCTGTAATTGCATAACGTTCCTTCATTTTTCTGACACGTTTACCACCGCGTTTCTTTCGTCCTGGATCTATAGGTTTTGGCAAAGGTTTCACAAATTTTACAGGAGGTGGTTCTTGAAGTTTATCAAGCTTCTTTTCGATTTCTTCACGGAACATTTGACCAATACAACCATCTGTACTTTCATGACAAGCATCAACTCGAGCAGCTAACATACTTTTTGCTGCTACAAGCCTGGCTGCTTTTCTTCGTAGATCCTGAAAGTATAGATAAGTAACAATATAAATTTTTAAAGGATATATCTAATATATTTGAACTTTACTGGTGGTGTTTCTTGTACAATATCAGAATAATATATAAATCCAGTATGAGGAAGGGTTGCAACTTGAGAAAATCCAGATAATGTGGTTTTTTGAGAACCCAGGACTAGAACATTGCAAGCTGGCATTTTTGAAAGTTTTGTTAATCCTCCTGCAACACCTATGGTACACAATAAAATATGCATTAATACAAATTAAACAAATTTTAGATATTCAAAGAAGTATATTTTATTATATAATACCCATAATTTTTGCTGCTGTAGATGCACCAACTATCACAGAAAGATTTGGTGCAATAAATGCCATTCTACTTTCAACATACTCAAATATTTTTAATTTGCAGTTATTTAATTCTACTGCCATATCACAAGCCTCACAAATAGCTTCTTTTTCTTCTTCTGTTAATAATTGCCTGTAAATAAACCAATTTTATATTTAAAGTTTATAAATTTATCTTAAATACTGTCATACCTTATAAATTTATTACATAATAAATTACCCTTGTGTGGTTGAAGCAGTAACTGATACTACCATAATTGTTGCTTGAGTAAGAAATTGTTGTAATGTTTCATTATTCTTTGCTCTATCTAAGTCATTTCCTAATTCTCTAACTGTCATTACATATTCTAATGGACCAACGACTAATGACTCTAATTCTGGAAATCTTTTGGAATATTTATCTCTGGTAAATCGATGTATGGTAGCTGAAAAATATAAATTACAATATACATATGTAATAACATTGCAATCAAATATAAGAATGTGCTATAATTACTATAAAAGTATACTATTAATTATACCTATTTCATCGTCAATATCTACAGCCATATTGTTAGCTTCAACAATAAGTTGATATTCTGGATCAGACTCAACAGGCCCAATAATATCTGCTGATTTTCTAGGAACTTTGCTGTATTTTTCTATATGTGACATTACTTTTTGTAACTGTTCTGAATCACGAAGTTTTGCTAATTCTCTTACAGAAGCTACTTTTATTTCTGCAATTAAATTAAAGAATAACACAATAATGTATATTAAATATGATATTCATAAATATATTGGATAAGACATTCAACAATTATTTCTATTTGTAATTGTATTATTGTAAAAATAATGTACTGTAGAAAATTAACCTTCTTCGATGCTTTTAGAAACAGAAGTCGGAATAAAATCCGGCTCTGGTTCTTCTGCAATATGGTCACTATCGTCATTTTCTTCAAGATCTGCTAACAATTCATCCGCTAACGACATATTTTCGTTAAAAATTTACTTGAAATATAAAATACTTCCTCAATTTTTCTGTTTGACAATCGTCTTCGTTTACCTACTATAGCGCCATCTATATATCACTACAGTTTGGAGTCTATACAGTGTAGAGCGGCGTTCTCAAAACTGAATTGCTGCGATTGGTCAGTACCGATATCTATCATATTCACCAATCTACCACCTTGTCATCGTCTCGTATGCATCAGTGAAAAACCGGCTTACAGTAACAGAAGGTAAAGTACAGTAACGCAAGGTAAAGAGATTTGTCGATTGACGATAGTATGGAATGGAAAAATGAGTTGTTCTCTCCCCACCACATTACCAAAACCGTGTGATCATTGACGCACGATGTTCGAGGGGAATCGTCGTCGTGGTGCATTGCAGTATCGACAAGGATAAAGAAAAAAAGGAAGGCCTTCCGACGAATGACAGCGCGCAAAACCGATCACGCGGCTGAACCGGGAGATGTGCTTTCGGTCGGTGTCAGAGACCGTGTGCGTACCGTGTACGTGTATGCGTTGCGGCAGTATCTCACAACAAATATGTCGTGGTGGGGAGTACATTTTCCCGTTTGCTGTTTCGCATATTTCTTCCCCCGCATTATTATCATGTAGTTTGGCATAGGTGAACCCTTGCGTATTTCTTTCAATACCGAAAGGTACAGGTGTGTGTATGTGTTGATACAATTGTTAATCGAGAAGGAAGTTTTCTGCATGAAAAGCGACAAGGGTCGCCTCATCGAGGATAAAGCGCGATGAGAACGATGCGCGAGTTAGCTCTCTTACTCGGTAATTAGAACGATTATTTAATCATGTCCAATCCGCGAGGAACCAGAGACGACCGTGGGCAGGCAGCGGCGTGAGTCTCGCGGTTAATGGTAGGTGTGGAGTCTCGTGTGGAGTTGAAACGACGACGTGTGTTGACGTTGATTCGGTGGTTGCGTTCCCCGGCTACGCCTAGGTGAAAAATGCGGTTCTGAATCGCGACGTGCGCCGATCCCGTGCAATCACGAACAGGTTGTTCACGGGTGGCTCCTTCGATACGCACATTACGTTACGATTCTTACTCGCGAACACAGACTCGTGTTCGGGTCTGCGTGTTGTGTGTGTATGTGCAGTGTTTGGACAATCAAGGATATATTCCTTCGGAAGGACAGCCTGACACGGAAGAAACGCCGGAAGGAAGGAAGAGGAGGGTAGCAGGGTAGCAAGATGGCGGGATCCTTAACGTGGTCGTGTACTTGTTGCCTGCGGTTCAAGTTCAGCCCCGAGGAGATCGAGCAGCGTTACAAAAGTCAAGAAATCGATCGAATGCTGGAAAAGGATCGTCAAACTCTTCGGCGACAGGTTAAGCTGCTGCTCCTCGGGGCAGGAGAGAGCGGAAAGTCGACATTCCTCAAACAGATGCGAATTATTCACGGAATTAAATTTGAGGTAAGACATCCTCAATTTCCTCCCAAGACAATTTTATTTCCAACTTAATCTTCTCTTAGTATGTTACCCCGGATATTATCATTATCTTTCATAGCGTTTCCACTTTGGATTATGTATAATTCACTGATAGAAAACTTTAATTTTGTCTGAGCTTCTGTCAGTGTTATTGTAGTTGTTGTTTAAATATCCAACTATAGGAAAGTGTTTAATCGAAATATAGAATTTAGAAAATATGGGAAAGTGACCTAAATTATAGACAGATAATGTTTGTATTTTTCTATTTAAACTTCACTGAATATGATTTAGTTGTTATATATTTTCATTACTAAAGAAATTTAGTAAGTTTGTATTTGTGTTTGTTTATTTTCACTTTGTAATGGTTATAAATAAATTGATTCACAAATGACTGTTATTAAAATAAATTTTTATAATTAACTTATAGCTTTTTAAACAAGTACAGAGATAATTTAGAAGAATGTTCACAAATAGACTTCAAGTATAGACTATTAAGTTTACACATTTACTATCAGTATGTTTATTCTACTACTGATAGCAATCCTAATCATTGATTATACATGTTACAGTATATGAAATAAATTGAGAGCTATATATAAGAAATGGGTTTGAAGATATAGACTTATTTAAATTATTTTTTACATTTATGGCAAAATAATAAATTTATATAAATTTAATATTTGTAATTATTTGTTTCAGCCTGAATTAATTAAGGAATATCAACATGTAATTTATCAAAACATAATTAAGGGAATGAAGGTATTAGTAGATGCTCGTGACAAGTTAAATATTCCATGGGAAAACCCTAAAAATTATGATATTGGTTATCAATTACTGAAATTTGAAAATACTATGGTATTAGATGCTAGATTGTTTCTTCATTACGTACCAGCTTTACAAAGTTTATGGAAAGACGCATCGATCAAAAAAGCCTTTGATAGAAGAAGAGAATTTCAATTAGTAAGACATATTTTATTTTTCTCAATAATCACAATGTGTTTTATATTATAATTATTTTAATTTTAATTGTAATACATATATAGGTAAAATATGAACTTAAGTTCACATATAAGTCAATAAATATTGAAATTATCCAATTTATTTTCGTATTATTACATTATGTAATTTAAAAATATAACTTCTCTTTACAGAGTGATTCAGTTCAATATTTCTTGGATAACCTTGACAGGATTGCAAGAATGGTAATATTATTTAATTTTATTACCTAATTTCTTGAATAAAAATTTAATGTTTATAATAGATCAAACTAAATATATAGAAATAATTTAACAAATTTTATGAAATTTATATTTTTCCAGGATTATGTACCTACACATCAAGATATTTTACACTGTAGAAAAGCCACTAAAGGAATTTCAGAATTTGTCATACAAATTAATAATATTCCATTTCTGTTTGTTGATGTTGGAGGACAACGATCTCAAAGACAGAAATGGTTTCAGTGTTTTGATTGTGTTACTTCGATACTGTTCCTTGTTTCATCATCTGAATTTGATCAAGTATTGTTAGAAGATAGGTATGTTTAATTAAAATTAGCATATTAAGAGATTTGGATATTGAATCATAATGTAACAAGTCTTTATTAATGTTACAGGAGAACCAATCGGTTAGAAGAATCAAGAAATATATTTGATACAATAGTCAACAATATGATATTTGGTGGAGTGTCTATCATTCTATTTTTAAATAAAACTGATTTGTTAGACAAAAAAGTAAAATCACCTGATACAAATGTTCGTTGGTATTTTCCACAATTTACAGGAGATTCACATTCCATGAAGGATGTGCAGAATTTTATACTTGAAATGTTTATATCTGTTAAAAGGGATCCAAGAAAACCACTTTTCCACCACTTTACTACTGCTGTGGATACAGAAAATATAAAGGTTGTATTTAATGCAGTCAAGGACACAATTTTGCATAGAAATTTGGAGTCTTTAATGCTCCAATAATGATCAATGTATATAAAAAGTGAAATGACTTTTGATGCAAAGATATGCATTCACCATTTAGTGTTTGATACATAGTGAAGTGAAATTATAGTCAAAAAAGTATTAAGATGTCAGTTAGGAAAAAGTTCTGGTAAGACAATATATATTATGTATATTGTATTAATGTAAATCACGTGATTATCTCCGTTTATAACGGTAAAGTAAACGTTTTCATAATAGTTTTATACAACAAGGGAAGTAAAAACTGCCTAATGAAAACATGTATTGAAAATTTTTAATGCTCTATACACTATATATATATATATATACACACATACATATACATTGATAATATATTTCCATCTTTTTGGATGAATATTGATTACTAAAGGGTTGTATGAAGACTATTATATACAATTTATTGTACATAGTATCTTGTATTCTATACATTGTCAATAACAACGGTTTTACATGTTTGTATAAAAAAAGGATCAGTTTGCTAATAGTTTAGCTAAGATTTTTCTATTTTGTACAGATATTTAATCCAGTGCTTCTCTTTTATATTAAAGCATATAATGGAAATGCTGGTCACGTAACCGGTATCCACAAACATAAAAGTAACTTATTTTATACTTAAGATTAATTAATCTATCTTTCAAAATATATCTTTGTTAACATTGAATATTAAGTAACAAGAAAACCAAATACTAGATCCATGCCATATAAACCAAATGAAACTAACCAGTTTGTGTTCAAATTGCCATGTGCAAAATTTGTTAATTTTTATGTACTTTCCTTTTTCTTGATTTAACTTGAAAATTATATATAAAGTTCCAATATTTCAAAATAACATTATGATTTTTATACTTTTATATTTTCGATTTTTTTATTTTGTATTTTCTGGAACTAAATCTTCGTTCGATTATTATAATTCAGAAAAAAATAAAAACTATAATTTAAATTAATATAGTTCTCTATAGTTAATTACTGTTTTGTTTAATTTTTTCTGTTTATAATGTAAACTTTCAGTATTTTCTAAAATAAATGGTGTACAAGATTTATACGGAAAAGCCAATAATTGTTTCAGTTTTTGTTGAATAATTAAGTAACACTTTTTTTTCTGATAACTTTTGATTTTGATAACTGATCCTTAATTCGACATTATTTCTTTAAGAAAAAAATATCTGATCAGTATTATTATTTTTTCATGTACAAAGATTCAAATAAAATTGGTTTTTTAATTTGATAATAATTTTCCAGAATTGTGCTTTATTAGATTATGAATATATGGCTTAACACTATGTAATTTTTTTTTTTTTTTAATATAAATTCTTGTTCCCATGCATTTTGTAAATTATATGGCATTGTATAAGTGTTATGTAACATAATTAGGATGGAACAATTGCATCAAAAATTAGAATGAGAACTGTTGGCAAAAATGTTTTATATAAAAAATTTGATAATTTAAAAATTTCTAATTGTAGGGAACAATTTTCTCAATTGGAGAAACAATTGTAAGCAGTACTATAACCAAGGATTTTATGTAATAATTATTATAATGAAACCAAAGAGTTTTAAAACTTATTAATGTAATTTATTTCCACTAGTTTAACATAACATCTAATTTTATAACTACTTTTAAAAATACGTTTATACACATGTATACAGTTATTTCATATTTTCTGTCTTGGTCATTTATTACATAAAATCTTTGTTTTGATTATCTTTTGTATGAAAGAAAAATGGAAAACATAGAACATTAAAAAGATTGCATTTTGAATCAAGCGTTTTTGAAGGTAATAAAACTGAAATCAATATTTTGTTGTGTTTGTATATAAAAAAATTTTAGATATAGTGTGGCAATATGAAATGTTAGTAAATTGAATTTTTGTATGATTTGTATCATGCAAGGTTAATGTGAAATTTTGATGATTGGTATATTTTCGTAACTGATACATTTTACATTCCTATAAAGTTAATCAGGTTTTAATTGATATTCTTAGAGTATTTTTAAATTATATTACATTTTTATATTATAGAAACATAATTATTGCTTCCAATGAAGCATTGTTTTAACAGGCAAATTCAAAATATGGTTTTATACAGTTTATATGTCTCTTTCTGTATACAGAACTTATTCACCAATACCCATTGAGAGTAATATTTGTAATTTTTTATAGAGATATTTTATAGAGGAATATACTCTTGATACTTCATAAATTAAACATTTACCTGTGAATTTATATAAGTATAATGTATAAAATCTTTATCTTATAGAAAATTTTCATGATACTTAAAACTTTTATAACATGCACAATTCATTTTGTAGTGATATACATACAACGTCCGTTTCTCTAATTAAATAGTGAGAAACCTTATTTTAATATATTTTGTTACGAAATCATTTGAAATATGAACGAAGATATTACTTAAACGTTTTGTATTTTACCTCAATTACTTCATATTTATGTATCATGCAAGTTTTCTTCTAAACTGTTATATAGTAATGAAAGGAGTGACGACATACTGCGGATCATCCATGTTTAAAAATTTGATTGTAATGCGGATTGGTGAGAGTGTAGTAACTTTGTGATAGAATTTCGCGAAAAGTCAAAAAATGATTTTCATATTTTTAGAAATGCAAAAATTATTTTAATCTATTCGATTTAATCAATTTAATCAATTTAATACATTTCAGTCTACATAAAAAGTAAAATTTAGATATTCTATAATTACTAAATTGTTGACGATGATACAGTAATGTTTTATACACGCGTGCGCGCGCGTGCGTTTAAAACAATTTTATTATAATTTGTAATTATATTTACATTAGGTACTTTTATACGCATACCTACATTCTCAAATCATGAATGTCATTCATACATAGTAGATACTAATTACAATGAACAAAAACTATGAGGTAGCTTTATGTGTAGTTTATTATATCTATATGAGATTATCGTTTTTACATGTATCTTCTTATGTAAATTGTTTTTAATGCTACACAAAAATATTAATAATCCATCAAAAGTCATGAAAATTATCACTACGGAAGATAATTTTTTTAATCACGAATGTTAGTAAATTAATTATAATAAATAATGTTTGCATCTGTCTTTAAATTGTGATTTATCAAGGAACTATATGCATACACTCGCAATAGACTACAACAATAACGAAATATTTTTTTGTAAGTTTGTATAATATCAACTAAACTAAACTAAGTAAAATGGTTTTGACAGATTAATACGAATCGACTGCAAATTATTTGCAGATAATCTTTGAATACGCAATATTTTTGAAAAATTAAATTTTACTTTCACTTTACAATATACAGCAGCAAATCTATTTTATTTGTTATTAATAGTCAGTCGTATATTCAAATATTATTTGTATTTTTCTGTACATGATCTAAAGAATGTAGATATATTGTGCCTTTTGTATATTGTATATTTGTATATAAACATATTTTACATAAAATATTGTAATAATGTAGTCTATTCACATAAACAATAAATAAAACTTCAGAAAAATGTTCATTTTATTTAATAATCTTTTCACAACTCATATTTCTTTCGTCATTGTTTCAATTATTTCAATGTTATAGGAAAAATATACTATTTAAAAAGAAAAATTTTGTGCAGTGTTAATTAAACAAAATGGCACACAAATACGAAAAAAATATATATCTATATATTTTTGTATTATATATATATAAAATAGTCATATATTTATATATATGTTCATATATATGTATTATACAATGGTATATTTATTTGTAATAAATTTTATACAAAGTAAAGCACATGCCTATTTCGCATAACTTATTTAATAAAATGCACAGTATTTACATTTCTGCAAAAAATATATAAGATACATTTTTTTGTTGCAATTGTTTGAAATTTTCTTTGTAGTTCGGCGCAGCAAATAATATTACGTAATGATATTTATAACACATAGATGTTACACTTATTTAAACATCACATTGGCAATTCTCTACAATTAGTAATTACATTCTTTCATAACTACTAGCGTATTCCATATATTACAGTAATATTTACATTTTTTTCATTGATAATATATATCAAAATCGTACAAAAGTGAAAATATAATTATATATTCTTCAAAAAATTTGAGATATGTAAACACCCAAAAGGAGGTGTATAGAAAATTTATATATAATTTTACTCAAACTTTATAACAAATACATTTCAAAATTAGTTTGAAAAATGAATTATATAACTAGTCGTTTTTATATCTATCTTGTTTTTGTATTGCATGACAATAGATATTGTGAAAGATCGTTATTATAGTCGATTCGACTATAACACATGATTTTATTGCATAGTGTTTATGTAATTAAGAATTTAATGTCCCAAATTATAATAAACAGTTCTTCATTGTATTAATCTTCGGAAATCTAAATCACTAGCTAATTATGTGTACTTTTAAGGATTTATTACAAATCTGTGCATTAAAATTCCTTTAAACGTTATTTTAAATAATATTGAATATTCAATAGAATAGTAAAAATGAACATTTATGTTAATTTAATAAATTTTAAATTAATATAACTTGTTATAGATATAATTTTAATTGTTTCTTCATTACTTGTTTAATTATTCGTATTTTTTATCCTTTGTATGTTCTAAACAAGCAATATATTCCATATCTATATCTCTATTTTATTTGTCTGATTTGGATGAAATCTGGTTATAGTATTGAATAATGTATGTGTTATAGTAGAAACGATTGTATTAAACCATATTATGTACTTATTCATAATATTGAGCGCATTTTGAGATTCTGGCGGAATGTAACAAGCCGTGTTACTTTGAAGTATTATGCGTAATAAAATAAGAGATTTTTAAGAATATTCATATTAAATATAAATTGTCATTGTGCACGTTTGCTATTTAACTATATCTTTAATGATCGAAGAATTGACTTGCAGACTTTGAGAAAAATATGTGGTAATATTTGCATTTTGGAATTTTTTATATTTGTAAAATGTATTACTTTCGTAATTATCTCAAAATAGTTATTCTGTTGCTTGGAAATTTTATTAGGGATTGTTGGATTCTTACATCCATGGAATGTTACGATTTAATTATGAACGGTATTTTGCCAAAAAGTCTTACAAATATTCAAAAGATATACTTAAATATTTTGTTAAAAAAATGTGCCTTGTGTATTTTTTATCATTACCATCATCGATTCTGTATCGTCTTTTATTCTCTCATTTTCTTAGAAATTCTCCCAAATAAAAGATTAACGCATATGAATTAAATTGGAATTATAAATATTTTAAACGCACGTAACAATCAACAATAATTAAATGGAAACAATTTTTGCGTTTAATTACTTAAAGATAATATTCATAAAAAACAATGCAAAAATAATTATACAATTTTTCTAAATGTGCATTTCTAGATTTACTATTTGTTATGATATTTTGTAAACGCAATTCATAGTTACGTTTACCAGATTTGTACAATAGATAGAATACGTATAAACAAACAGAAAAACATTAATACGTTGTTACTGTTTGTTAAGAGTGCCACTGAAACGATTCATATTTTAAATTTAATTTTGGTTTAGATCTCGATGAATTTATAGCACCGTATAAGTGATTTATGTACGTAGTAGTTCAATATCAAATTCCAATATGTTTTAAATTATTATATCTACAACTCTACTACAGTACAGTAATGTCCTATAATATCAATGAAGAATTTGTTTTTCGGAAATATCCAAACAGTTGTTTTCCGAACTATACAAATAGAGTGAATGAATGTGATCCATAGAATTTTTTTAATTTTTGTTTTTTCTCAGTAACAAGGATTACAATAAATTTCTGATGTCCTCAATTAAAATGAATCCAAACATGGACACAATCTAATTATTTAAAATTTAAAAAAATATATTCCATGAGTAATTATAAAATATTAGTAGATTTTACATTCTTAGCGATTTTATTCAATTTTAATGATTAACAGAATAAAACAGCTGAGATAAATTAATATAAAATATATTTCTATTAAATTCAAAATTATCCGACAGTTATTGACCATGTTTGGGTTCATTTCAATCTGGAAATTATTATTAATCCTTTGCATTAATTTTTATCAAAGAAAGATAAAAATTATTGTTTAATGGTGGAACTGTTTTCTCGTCCACGTCCATTGTAAGTATTTATTTTACTGATCCAAGTTAAATTAAGATTCGTTAATAACAAACTGCGAATTTGATTCTATGTTAATAGGACATTACTGTATATTCATTATTTATAAATTTTGGCTCGATAACGTAGCACAAAACTCTTTCACGCTTAATAGTTTACAAGCAGTTTATCACATGGAATTTTTATATTATATCGATTTTTGAATATGAATTATGTTGAATAAATTCAAACGCTATAGTAAATATACATTCTCTTGGCGTTCAAATTACATTATGCTTTAATTTTTGGTACAAAATTATAAATATTAAATTAAAAGTACACAGAAATTGCTTTTGTTTTTTTTTTCTTTTTCTTATTTTTCTTGGAAAGAGTTTTACGTGAGAACGTTTGTGAATTAACACGAGAAATGCAGTGAAAATATTCCCTTCAGAAATAACTTGCTTTCTCTACAATAAAAAAAAACACTGAGTGGAACATGGTTTAGAGTTCTAGTTCCTCGGCAGTGCGAGAGAGTCTATGATTATCGATACGTCTGCGTTGGCTACGCCTAACTGCATCCGCTCGTCGATACGGTTCGGATCTAAGCCCAAGAAGAATGTCTTCCAGAGCACCATTATAAACCTCATCCTGCTGCAATAACTTCTTCTCTTGAACCAGTCTTGTTTTATTTTTCAGTTCATTTATCACAGCGTCCTGTATAAAATTATCGGTCATTTATTAGTCATTAATCAATACTATGTATTATTAAAGGATTAGCTCCTTTAAATGACAAAAATGAATTAACTAAATAAAGTAATTATTAGTTTTTCTTATACTTGAAATACCTAAGTATCATTTTAGTTAAGCACTGCTTTTTGTTGTAATTTATATACAATAAACATAGATGTTAGAACAAGAAAACGTTCTCAGTAAATGTTTCTATCAATTTATATCTAATTAATTTTATAAGATATTAAGGAAAATATTGTATATCAATTTGAAATTGTAACAAACATTATGTAATTTAAAATTCATCTTTGTCACACGCATGATACATTATATTATACAATTTTTTTATAAATGTATTTTTGCTCTTTTGAAATAAATAGTGAAGCAAATAAAAATACAAGTAAATTCTTAATATGATAAAGTAATAAAATATGTACTTAAAGTTTATCTTTTTCTTTTATCTAGAGAAAATATGTTTATGACCTTTCATGTTTGTTTTCTCTTCCACTTTCAATTGTTTGTTGTACAAATTAAGAAATTTTGTAATTGAAATTGTACAATATAATTAAATCTTGATACTTAATTGTGCTAAATATTTAAATAAATCTGTAATTGGATTAAAAAAAGAACATACAAATTTAGGAAAAGAAATTATAGTTTTTATGAAAATTTTAGTTGTGTTGCTGAAATAAAAAATCTTTGAATCAATATGCATCTTATAATTATAAAGTTTTAATTATGGATATTTGAATTTCTCCTACTTGGTACAAATTATAATAAAATCTAATTTAATATTCAGTTCAACTGCTATATATTGTTAATTTGTAGGCGTTTAATCTATGAAACTTTTGGCAGTAGCATAGGAAAGTGATAATAGAGGACTTCTCTCAGGCAACATCAATGCAAGCTAGAACACATGCCGATGCATTTTTTATTTCTTTGTTAATGATATGAATCAAGTGAATATAGTTTTTCTTACCACAAGATTTGGAAGACAGTTCTTCAAAAATATAATGTCAGAAAAATGAAAGTAATTCAAATTTTTCTATAATATTGCTATATACTAATAAAATTACTAAAAAATTGTAATATTAAAAAGAAAAAAAAAGAAATAAAAATGTAAATTTGATAAAATCTTATTTGAAGATTATACATATTGTAAGCATTAAAAATAAGAATGTAGAAATTAAAGCAAAATAAACAAGATGGAAACATTGTACAATTTTTTAATATTTGATTAAAAATAAATATAAAAGAAGAACTATTTTCTAACGTGGTTTTAGAGTATTTTAATCGTGTATCTCGCATGATAATAATAGCTAAACCTACATGTGTGTTGTTTATGTGCGATTGCGATCATTAAAAATATGTCATTAGAAGGAAGTGAGTAAGGACAGACTTACATGTTGTGAATTGTTTCTATATTGTTACGTTCTGAGCTCCAGTTCATTAAGATGCCGATGTAACAGACTCTTGTTTGTGTTACAGCAAAATTTCGGTGACTTTAAATCCAAATAAATATGTAACAAATAAGAAAAACAGACGTTCATGAGATACCTTGATAGACATCATGTCTGTTCGTGAAACGGAAAGTATGCTAAAAGAGCACTCTCGAAATAATCAAAATTATTATAATCATGTGATAATCCCTGAAAAATATCATGCTATCTCACAACATGCAGCGAAAAGAAATGCCTTATAAATTTATTTTCGCACGAGCATAGTAATTTGCAAAAATTATTTCCAAAAAACAGTAATCTTTTTTCTTAATCGACACTTACGTAAAGCTAAATAGTGTCCCCATATAAAATTATTTTTCCGTGTTTAACATCGACAATTTTGCTTAAATAATTATAATAATGAGATGTATTGTATTGTGATTGTAGATAATTCTAGCTCAAATTGTATTGTATAAAAAAATAAAAAATTTTGAAATGTTTCATGTGTAATGATATGTAAGCATTTTTATAAAATTTTTAATCATGCGTAGTTGTTAAGAATAATTTGATGAATAAATAAGCGCAGTCAGGGAACGCAAGCGTATTAAAAATTATGGCAAAATTGATTTTGCATCACACAAACACACACACACGAGTATAAAGCTTCAAACAGAAATCAAATGTAAAGAAAAATTTCGATGATATTGCAAATTTTACAATATTTACAGGCTTATTTTTTTATAAATGGTATGAAAATGAAAATCTGTTTGACGCCTTTTTGATTTAATACGTGAAACTATGTCTTTCTTAAATAATAAAACAGTATTGTCATATTCCTTAAAAAAATTAAGAGATGCTAATATTTCAGTCATAGTGCCATGCATGTATAATATCTGCTTGTAAAAAATAAACAGAAGTTATAAATATTATATCATACACATACAGCTAACACAGTACAAATCTTTAACTAAATATTATTTAACATAATAAAAGTGAAAGTAAATCTTGCAGCATTGATGTTGAGAGAGAAAAAGAGAAAGAGAGAAAGAGAGAAAGAGAAAGAGAGAGAGAGAGAAATGAAAAAGATTAATATAAATCAATGTTATATGTTTGAGCATATATAAATGGAGAAAAGTAATTAAAAATATAACAATTTCTATTTACAAAATAATAGATAAAAATTAAGTTGATAATTATAATGTTTATAACATTAAGTTTTAACTTAGAAATTTAAGAATAATAAAATAAAATTTTAAGAAGCTTAACTGAAAAAATATTGACATTCGTACTTGTATGTAACTTGTTACACTTTTTACAGAGTGTTGGTTAACGACAAAATAAATTTGTTATAAATATAAGCTATTAAATGCATAGCGTGCAATGTACGATTATAATAACGAATCTAAGTAATTATAATTTCTTTCAAAACGAATAATAAAAAATAAATAATTACTAAAACGTACCTGTTGCTTCTTTTGATTTAATTTATTACGTTTAATAACATCTTCTGAGGCGTTCAAAGCTTCTGCAGCAGCAGCTTCTAATCTACGACGCTGTTCATTTTCTTGATCCGCAGCCTGGAAAAGTACTTTACTTTGTAGTATTTTATTAAATACTTTACTGTTTTATTTTTTGTAATTACAGTAATTGAGTATAAGAAAACCCCCCTATATATATATATATATATATATATATATATGTATCCTTCATGATGCAAAAATTAAACAATACCTTAAATGCCCTTGCGAATCTGACAAGAAGAGAGAAGAATGTATTAGCATCAGCTTGTCTGGGACTTTCTCCAAAAAATTCAACGCATTCTCGGAATGCTTCACCGGCAGCACGAGCATCAGATTTTAAGCGACGTAATTTTTCTTCAGAGTTATTTAAGAAATCACGCAGGACAGTATTATGCTTTTCTTTACCACGAAGTTCAAATTCTTTCCTTACAAGATCCATACCCTTTTCTAATTCGTGAACATCAGTAGTTATATTTTCTAACGAGACTAAAAATGTTAAAAGAAATAAAAACGTATATATATATATAGTAAAATGTTTTTATATTGTTATAGTAATAATATATTGTTGTATATAACGAAAGGAATTCGTGTATTTTTCTTTAGACACATTTTTGTATCATTAAAAATAATGTAAACATTTTAAGCTCAAGTTCAGGTGATTTATCGCATAAATAATATTTATGGTAAGTATAAAATTTGAGTTAAATTAATAGTCCTAATGTTGCGAATTTCTTTCGTAAGCTTTATAAATAAATTTTTACGGTATACGTATGTGTACATTTGTGCACACAAAAATATGAATCGATTGAATAAGTTATTGTAACTGTTCAATAGTTAAAGTAATATACCCACCGGTTGCAGCTTTATCGATATACATAAGTTCCGATTCAAAATTGATCAATTCTGGAAATTTAACTCGTATTGTTGCTACAATATAATGTAAAAGGCACATTCTCTTATCCGTTGATTTTGTATCGAGTAATGTGTCTAAACTTTGAAGTTTGAATCCATATGCTGGACCTCGTTTACTACTATTTAAATAATTTCCGAAGGCAAGGATAATTTCTAATACTGCTCTTAGTTTCTTTGAACTTTTAACCGAACTCGAAGCAGATATCACAGCATGTATTTGAGGAGTAATAAGATGTAAATTGTCGAAAAAGTTTCCAATATAATTCATAATGGACAGCTTCGTTGATATCCTTTCTACTTTACCGAGTTGCATTAAAAATTTGTCTTCTTCCGTTAAAAGATTAACATTTTTCTTTTCTATGATGTATTCCCTATATGCTTTTATCTGTAACGTCATAAAATTTCGTGTGTGAGTATTATAAACATTTTTATATTTTTATGTATTTTTATGAGAGATATAGACTTAAACGTACTTCTTGATCCGTAGGCACCATGCGTTGTAACAATTCTACATTTTCCAGCGAAAGTACTTTTAAGTCAAGAGCATTTACTGCCATAATTACTTTCTCTACTGGCATTTCCATCTTTCTTCGTGATATAGCTGAAACGTAATGGAAAGGAATATATGAACCAAACATTCAATCTTTAAAATTTTTTTAAAGAAAATTAAAATTTTCATTATACATACCAATATTTCGTAATCTGGTGTGTTCTAAGAGTGACACATTTTCCGGTTTCTTAAATCTTTTACTAGGAAAGCTTTGAAGACCGTCTATTTCGTTATTACCATTAGCAACGTGACTTCCCATTCCGATTTTAAATCGTTCTTCGAAATCGGAGAAGTCTATATAACTGTGCAACCGATCATCATCCAATTCATTGAAAATAGTACCTCGTACTTGATTAGGCTTCAGAGCAATCCAATTAAGTGTGGGAAGTTTGTACTTCGTTTGAACCTGCAATCGCATAATAAAGAGCAATAAAAATTGTTCTCTTCGATACAATATACAAAATACATTAATAAAAATTAACGAACATTTGTATATTATAGAACTTAAAAAAATGACGTAATAGTTGCACATTAAGATTTCTATAAGAAAAACGCACCTTTCGTTTAATGGTCATTGCTCCATCCGGTGCTTGCATCATGCCAGCAGGTGGTGGAGGTATAGGTGCAGGTGGTGGTAATTTTTGATCTCCGGGAGAAAGAGGTGCCATAGGAGGCGGTGGTGGACATGGAGGCGGAGGTGGTGGCGGTGGCGCTGGAGCGGATGGAGGTGGTTCTTCCAATGTTGGAGACGGAGTGGAATTAAGAGTGGAGGAAGTGACGTTATCCGAATTGCTAACAGGGCTTGTTGCACATCCATTTCGAAGATTGGCTGCACGAATTTAAAATATGTGATATCAAATACTAACAATTTTCTGATTAACTTAAAATATACAGAAATTTCTAACATACCCGAAGAACCCTTCGTAAGTGTGCCAGTAAGTGTTTCTAATTCAATAATTTTGTTTTCTAAAACGCTCTGCCTTCGTGCAGAATCTTGCTTTTGCCTTTTCAAAGCTGTGAGTTCTTCTTCAGCCAATCGTCGAGCTTCCACAGCATCGGCATATTCCACTTTTAATGCACCTAATTCAGTCTCTAATTCCGCTAATTTTGCAAGCGATTCTCTTTCTAATTCTGTCATTCTATCGTGTGCCTAACAATGTTACAACGAAATATTTAGCAAATAAACATTTTAATAATTCATTTAGGCTGTCTAATTTGAGATAATTACTTACATGACCCAATTCGTCTTCTAATTCAGCTACTTTTTCTAACGCAGCAGTCTTAGTTTCACTGTCTTCCATTAAGGCAGCTACATCGAATACGTTATCTAGATACGCAGAGATTTGAACCTGGGAAAATATTGCATCAAATAAATACAATATTATATTTTAAATATCTGATAATCAACTGTTTTAATGTCTTATGCTCGAAAGATTAATTGTTGGTATTTCATATTTCACTTTATTACGATTTTAAATATCCTTTTTAGATCTTTTGTTAGTGAATTACAAATATCAATTTTTTTTTTACAAAAACAACTGTAAAAAGTAATTTTTAATTATTAGTAATTTTAGACTAAAAGAATACTTTTATATAAACTGAATATGTTTGAACGAACTACGAAATATTATTAGATGTAAGAATTTCTGAATAAAATCTTCTATCACAGAACACTTAGGATCTAATATAATATGAAATGATGAAATTACATATAAGTGAAATAGCATAGAAATTAGGTTCATAAATATCAATTCACATAACAACAACCAATAGATCTAATCTAAAATAATCTAAATAAAAATCTAAAATAAAAAATTTATCTTTGTCATTGGTTTTCAATTTTCTTTCTTATGCAGATTATTCCTATCAAATATTTGAAGCTACGATGCAAGAATTTCGTGCATAAAACTTCGATCACTTAAACTTCAAATGACAATAGAAATGTGCAAAATGTTAAAAATTTGAAAACTGACAAATTTCCCAACCTGCAAATCCTCGCTCTCGGTATGCCTGAGTTTCTCAAGATATTCATCCAAGCCAAGCTTGGTAAATTCATATTGCAGATGAACCCTGAAATTCATGTCTTCCACCGAGTGAACCACAATATTTACGAATTGCATACAAGCAACCATGAATTCTATGTGAAAACTATCATATTGGGTAAAATATGCCATAAGCGTAGTAAATCGTCGACGTTCCGAGCAAACTTCCTTGAAGTTGTCGAATGCTGACAGAATAATCTCATGGCCACCTTTTACCAGACAGATAGCAGCAAGAAGTTCTAGCACTAAAGCCTTTGTTCTGAAAATAAGGCTTTTTTTTAATTTTACATCTTTAACAAACTTTTATTTACATAAAACCAAGAAGGAATATGCTTACCTTAAACTTTTGTGCATTAAACTGAGTGCTATACAGTTAATCGCCTCACGATGTTGAATGACCATGTTAAATCCATACTGTAATGTATTTATATAAATATTTAACACAATATTTACACGATATAATAGTAATATAACATAATGTTCATGATCAAAAGTATTAAAAGATCGCAATAATTGTACAGTTTAATCTCCCTTGTATTGTGATCTTAATTACAATTTAATATGAAATTATTATATAATAAACATTTCTTATATCTTTCATTTCATTATTAGAATAAGAAAGTGTAAGGATGGAATACAAATGCATAAGGATGAAACAAAAAAGTTCGGAATGGATGAACTTTCTATCTGTACGAAACAGTCCTTGTACTAATTCCAAGATACGCAGTTTTGTACCTTATTATTCATGATGGCACGCATGCACAATATGCAGACGTGAATGTCGTCTTTCGCTTCGCCCATATTCAGGCGCGCCACGTGCCGAGATCTCCTTTTAACGCCAGGGCTATCCTTGAGCTCATGGAGCGGTGGCCTCAGGCAACCGTTATTTAAGGGTGAAGTATCCCCGGAACCAACTGGAAAATAATTATGTCGTGCATAGTTTGCATTTGCCGATTCAATCTTTTCCAGGTTGTCGCCGTAATAAAGATGAGTGTTGACCCATGTACTGGCGTGCGAACTCTTACCGGTTTGCAATTTTTCCTCGGAACTTGCGTGGGATTCCAGGAGACGTTGCTCGTGCCTCATCATGAGTAACCTGAAGCTGAGGTAGTCTATGAGGGCGTCCAAGCCTTGGTTCTCCTCGTCCAGGAACTCCCTCACCCACCTAAACGAATTATAAAACGAATTACAGATCAAATTAAATTATAAAATAAATTACAGATCAAATTAAATTATAAAACGAATTGTAAAATGAATTACCTCTCAAATCGAATTATAACGCGGCCAAGAAATAGATCACGCGATAGTTTCGCGTTTAATCAAATCTATGCTAACTGAACTGATATCTGGCTTACTCTTTCTAAATATTTGAATTTGAATTACAATTGATTGTTTCTAAAGTTGTATTGTGTATATGTACAACGATTTTCTAATTGTTTTGTTTTGTCTATAACAAGTGTTGCTGGCAACAAAAATGTTGCCAAAACTGACTTAAGTATTTAGGAGGTAACGAGTATTTGGTATAATGTGAAATTAGCTTACTCTATGTGATTTGTTCGTAACGAGATTTCCAAATCCCGTAACACTTGAGTCGACGTTGACTCTCCAACCATTTTCCTCTTCTGGAAGAATGCGAGAAAACGATACGACTGTATAATCATTAGTATCCGTTGTTCAAGTTTTTGTACACGCGGAAAACAAACAAAAAGTAAACGAGTTTTTTATAATTCAAGAACAAAAATATTATAGGAATCACGTTTTATATATATTAGGGTGGTTATCTTTCGAAATTTGAATTGCGTTCTAAATACGAAATTCTAAATGCACCAAAACTTTTCTTAAAAAGTTAAAATTTTCCGTTCAGTTATTATTTTTTCCCCCAAAAAATTCTAGTTACTAAAAATCCATTCTGATTGGTACAGTTTCTATGATCATCTTACAGTTATTTAGTCACATCAGATTGCGTCATGTATTTGAAACGCACTGTAGTATTGAAGAGGCAAGTGAACAAAGTAAATTGATTCGAGAACAAAAGAATATATATTAAGACTGTTAAGTATTTATGACAATAAGAACCACCTTAATATATATTTCTAGATGTCGGTCAATGTAATTGCAAAGAATCATATATATGAAAAAATTAATGAAATATCAGGTGGTCTAGTAAATTTTTCAATATATTTATGAAAAATCGGCACAAATTTATCGAACACACTATATTACTAGCGCCAAAGAATTATGAACAACTAAAGATATTATACCGGATGCATGAAATATTCATCACTTGGAATATTCAATTTCTTAAATTATCTCAAGACGTGATTCTCTGATTAGTTTGAACGACGATCAGAAATATAACGTAGATTCTGGGACGTTAGTTTACTTCAATTCGCGTTATAACACAAAAAGACGAAAATACGAATACATTTTCCTGAAAATATATATAAATCACATTTATAATAAAAAGTATATGTTTCACGACAGACTATTTCACTGTCAATTCAAGTAATTGTAGAATAAATAACACTACCTTAGTAAATCATATAAATTTTTCGACATGTTTTAAGAATACGCACGACACCAAAGTATAATCTCGTCAAACGAATATATTTTTCTATAAGCACACTACTAGCGACATCTCTGAATGCGCGTAGAAGTTAACATAATTTCGTTGAATCTGATCCACATATATTAATTATATCAAGGTACATAAAGGTTATACAAAAGGTTATTAAATAGAGATTATTAGTTTATTATTTAATGAAGTTTGCTATTTAAATATTATTATTTCCTACAGATTATAAAGTGAAGATTATAAGGATAACATAAAGGTTATGCCAAAAATGAAGTTGGTTTGATGGAAAAATTTTAAAGAAGAGATGTGTTATAAAAGATTTAACCATTTGAAGCCATGCATATGTAATTCAGCAGGATTTAGCGAATGCCTTAGTAATCAACGTGCTGCGTGCAATTCTACACTCGCCGACCATAATGGGCAAGTCTTCACTAACGCGTAGAACAATATCCCACGGCCTCCTAAACGCGTGAATACGTACGTGGATGCGTGTCTCTAAAACTAATTTGGCTAATTCCAAACGAGTTCGCTTTGCGGACACACTTTCATCTCGTGTTTACACTTTCGGGCTGTTTTCAAAGGAACTTCGTTACTTTCTTCTGACTTTTCTATGGAAAACGATACAATCACTCCTTTGAAGTCTGAATTATTTCTGCGATTATTTCAGGTATTTGCAATGCTTTATAATTTAGTAATAACCCTTATTTCAATTTTATTATTATTTTATCACATTTTAGAATGATACTGCAATTTTTTTTAACTGCTTGAATATTCTTTTTCCAATGTTGATACTATTTTGGATTTTCAACCTTTGTTGTAAAAACTTTATTAATCTCCTCTAATGGACTGTGAATCTACAATTATTAAAATATGAATTCTTTTAATATACTAGTATTAGAAATATGTTATAGAATTATTATCTGCAATGTAAGTATTAAAATACTTCAATTAATTATTAAAAAAATTTGGAATTATAAAAATTTGTTTAATTACAGTAAAATATTTAAGACATTAATATTTAATAAATATTTAAAGTAAACAAAGAATTTTTAAAATAGATTTCTTATTTTACATTTATGCTTTTATCTTCATTCTTAATTAATAATTTTTATCTAATCATTATGTCATTTATGTGTGGTTAATTATTAATTATCATTATTTACCATTAATTCCAATTTTTAGTAATAGTAAGGTAGGAATCATAGAAATTAGTGTGATCATTAATTGATCATTAATTCCGCAATGTATAACGTATACAATAAAACTAATGCAAAGTAATTTTTAGCATTAACCAAAACTTCGTAGATCCTTTATTTGGGAAGCGAACGTGATTTCCGTGATATTCTGGCGGGAGAGGAGTTTAGAAGGTTATGTAAAGTGTCGTATCCAGGCAAACGCGAGCACGTGTGTAGCGAGCACGTCTACGCCGATGAGTGAGGGATGCTGTACACTTTTTTGCAGCCCGCTTTCTTGTATCGTATAATAGCACGGCTTGCATTACATCCGTGTCGTGTTACCCACATGCCCTACAGGCCCGTTAAAAAATTGAGACGGGCCATCGATGACCCCGAACAGGCAACCCTGTCGCCTCAAGAATATCTTGTTTCACGAACAGATTCTATGCAACGGCATCGCGAACACCTTATGACATCGGATTGACGCGTTTATAGCGACCGACTTGTCCGTTTAATCCTTAGTATAGACAGGTAACACTGAATTACAACACTGAATCTCGTGTAATTACCACTTAAAGGGAATACATAGTACATATAAGATATACACATATTTGTCCGTTTTGGTTAAATTATCATTATATAAATTTTAATATTTGTACAAAAAATGAAAGATCAATTTTTTATGTAATTTATATATCAATAAGAAGTTTAATATTAACAATTAATAAGAATTAATATAAATATTAATAAGAAGTTTATTAATATATAAGATGTATACATCATAAAATTTCTATATTTTCAAATTTTTTTGATCATATGTTTGATGTTACTACTTATAACACTACATAAATTTAGTGCAATTATTTATTTACATGTTTACTGAAATACGTACAAATTGATTTCGTATTCTTTTTATTAATTAATCTTGTGGAGAAATTTTGTTCAGTTTCGTTTATAAGAGTAAGAACGTACATTTGTTTAAGTTACACGAATAAACAATATTTAATATTTTTTTAATAAGAGAAATATTGTGCTTTTATAAATAATGACAATAATTCAAAGAATTATAATTAATATAATAACATAATAATTGTTAAATGTTAACAATAATGAAAAGCTATTATATAATTGCTAGAAATACTATGCTTCATACAAAATATTAGTACCAATAAGATAGCACTTACAAAATATAAATAGATGACTATATAAATTCCAAGTTACATGATTTTATAAAAGATTAAAATAGAAAGAAAAGAAATCTGTCATTGTGAATCTAAAATTCTTACTTTTCATTTATAAAACTATTATTCAACGTACTGATTAATTGTATATTGTTAATTAAATTAGAAATTAAACTAAAAAGTCTACAAATTCAATTTCAACTGCTTACAAAATAAAATATTATATTCTATGGAATCTTATCATTCGATCTCTAGATTCCGTTAAAGTGACTGAGTTTATAACAGGGGACATCGGAAAAGGTCATTTCTGAAAACACGTTGATTATAATTTTTATGTTGCAGGCGACCAGTCGAGCCAGAAGTTAGGGTATAGAAATTATTTTATGGACGTAGATCCGTACTTCTGCGGGCTATATGAAATACTAGGATGTGTCGTAAACCTATGACACGGCTCACGAACAATTCCTGGGCATGGAATCTGCCTCCCCCTGGTCCTAACACCGCCACTTGACCAGTGCCGCTACCTTGCTAACCTCTCAGTCATCGAAGTGAATTCTCGTGATCCTAAAAGGATTACTCACGTTTTAAAATAATTTACTAAAGGTATTATTGCTTATTTTTCATGATTCGATATGAATTTACATAAATAATATAACTAGTATGTTCCACAAATCATAGGAATAACCGTGTACAAATGCATTTAACGACAATTTAAGTGAGACCGAATGGAATTTTTCTGAACATCAAATTATTCATTATACCATGAAATTATTCGTCGTTAATACAAATATAAATAATATAAATTAATAACTAAATAAATAATACTAAATAAAACTACAAAACATTTGAAGATTTTTATTGAAACTGATGAGCAACGATACACGTTCCATGCAATGATGCAACTTCTTCCCCGAACGTCACCGGTAAACTAATGTTTGTCAGTAAGCTCCAACAGCTGGAGCCACTGTATCAATCACGTGTTTTATTCTTTCCCT
>NW_016914133.1:195130-303612 GCF_001483705.2 Eufriesea mexicana | reverse complement strand
ATACTAACTTGATTCGCTGATACGTACAGTTTGGTAGATTTCATTTCGCCCAGCACAATAAATCACTCTTCTAAAACTACCTTTTAAATCAACTGTGCAAGTAAGGGACGCATTTCCTACACTGTAACTCGCCTAACAGCTTCATTTTCTAAGTTTTACTGGAATCATGAAGTATCACACACGTATATTTGACATTCCATAGTATCCTACATTTATTAACGATTCATTGAACTATTGTTATTATTATTACCGTAAATAAAGAAAAACATATTTTCGTTACAAATTGTATTTCTTTCAATATGCTATTTTCGTAATATTTCTACAATAATTTTTGCGTTCAATATTTGTAGCAGTATCTGAAATAGGACAATTTTCTCGAATTACTGTCTCTTAATATCGTATTACAGTAATTGTACTTTCCTTTCAGGTCTATTATTTATACCTATACTAACGTGCATTGGAAGATGGCATAATTTGTGAATCTTGGCAATTTATGAATAGAAAACAAAAGAATGACGTGGAAAGAAGAAAGGTGGGTCAGAAATGTTCGTTGTGGTTACCAATAGATATTGCGGAATGCGGTGTAGGGAGTGACTAGAATTGTGCCGGGAAAGTGTTGCAGCAAGTGAAAGGGGATGAAGAGAAGGGGCGAATAAATGAGAACGATAAAGAGGATTCGTTCGTGCGATGCTAATCCCTAACGTGCAAGCTGTTCTATTCGATATGCGATAAACGAGTGCTTCCACTCCAAATGGAACGTATTTTATCCTCGATATAGCTTTAAATTGGGAATATTTAAACTTTGATTTCAATTATATCACTACTTTTCATCGTTTTATTCAATTCGATATTCGTACGGCACCTTTTCTCTTGCATTTTAGTTTACTTTTTGAATTATTTTTCCAGATATTTTGGGATATTTTCGGGATATATGTTTGATTTCATAAATACAATTAAATTAATGATAACTAAATTCACTAAAAAAATAATTAAATTAATACATATATTAGTGTGTTAATTAGATTAATATAGTTAATTACATAATTTAAATAATTAGATATTTAGATAATTCATTAAATTTTATTAATTTTTTTAATTCTTTCCATTTTTATTTTATCCTTACTTTATCTTGCTTAACAATAATAATAATAGAAACCTTTCATTAATTCTTATTATACAATTTCTCTATCTTCTTTGAAGAATTGAAAAAAGTAATTGATAAAAATTTTCTAAAATAATTTCCAACAATACAAAATAGAGGTAAAACAATTTTTGTATATTTCTACAATTAATTAACAACATCTAACATAAACTTTTGGTATGCTAAAATATATATAATTATTACTATAATAGTAAAACTTTAATCTGTATTTTCTTCTTTTAATTTCTGTTGTTTCCCTGTTTATTATTTTTATTTATTTATATTTCAGGCGAGTCTCATTATTCAATCAAATATTCAAAATTCTCATATTTTCAATGCTATTGGCGTCTACGTTTCTGTGAAGTTTATAATATTTCGAATAATCTGGATTCTAAAGGCATAACTTTCGTGCATCTCTGCGATCCAGACGAGTCGTGAAATCCATTTTGTGCTTTCTACTGTGCTCTACCGGAGCCCACGATGAGAAAAGGGAGTAATTTCCACTCGAGACGAGTTCCACCCTAACTGCTTGGCTCTTCTCGGTTTAACGAGGCAAGTGGTCCACCTAAACCGCAAAAACCTTCCCTGAACTCTTTACAGAAACCCTTTGTAACTTTTTTTCCAGCTATTTCGGAACACAAAACGAACTAATGTATGCTTTAAACCGTTGCATTCTTCCACGGAAACGTTTTAAAAGACTCTTACATCGCCAGTGTTAGATGACATCATTGTCAAAGTATAGAATGTATTCAAACCATGTAAATACAATTAAGGTGTATTAATTATTTATTTACAAATTAATGTAGTAAATATTATAATTTTGTTAGTACTGATCACGAATCGTTTGACTACTAATAATGAAATCATAGTAGAATTTGAAAAGGAAGAAAAGAGTAAAAATTCTTATACTTTCTACAATTGTTCTTTTACATATTGATTAGTTATAGCAATGGTTTCATTACAAGATATAACAAGTGAAATTGGTAGATTGTTGCCACTGCTAATTACTTGACATAATTCAATTCTTAAAAATTAAATACAATTTTAATAATATGTAAACTCTACATTAAATTTTATATAAATAAATCAAGGAAAGATATTAGAATCGTAAGAAAATGCTTTTATAATGAGGAAAATATTGTTCTAATTTAAGGTATCAATATTTATATGTAGAAAAATATTGTTTAGATATATGATAAAAATAAAATATAAAATAATATACGTATAAATTTGAATAATCAATATGAAGTGGTAATATGTAACTTAAATCATTTAAACACTTCAAAATTGAAATTTCATAGTTACGGACCAAGAAAGACTTCATATTTCACTCTGGCAACGTTAGAGGCAACATTTCTTTCATGACATGGCAGAAAAATTGTGATGTAGTCAATTTTTATTCGCTATGCTCATTATAGACATCCTCGAATCTTCATTCATATATAAAACAAGATATGCAATAGAATATTAGACAATTTTTATTTAAATATTATTAAAATGAACTTATCATTAGAACCTAAATATCTCTACTGATCATTAACGGTTGCAAAAATAACTAAAAAAGTATTACTTATGAAAAGAAACCAATTGAACAAAAAACATATTTTAAATAAATAAAATCTTTCATTCAAGTAAGAAAAATATAACAATCTTTTTATCTATTATTGAATTTTATATTTTTTGATATCTCTTAATGAATTACTACTTTCTTTTTTAATTATCTTTACAAAAATGTTAACCCAACTTTTTTTTACGTATGTAACGTATTTAATATATAATTTTCCAATTGTTTCATTTCTCTCAATTTCCTCGTACAAATCATCTTATAATATCTAAGACTCAAGTTACAAATGGTTTAATATCATTTTATGTATATCTTTTCCACGAAATCAATTCATTTTTCTTCAACTGCTTTGCTTCCCATTCATCGTTAAACATGCTTCACTACCCATGAATAGTAACTCAAATGAACCACTGTATTAAAATCATTTGAACAGTTTAATTTATTAACCATACGTCGGTAACTGCTGCTCGTAGTTAATCACTAACGTATCTCTCAATAGATGTCTCGCAACGGATTATAAGTTGCGCGGGTATCGAAATTCTCCATACTCGAGAAAATCACGCGACGAGTTTAACCTAAGTAAGTTTGCGAAGCGCTTAACGTGCCTTCCATAATCCACGCCCTTCGTGGATCAGGAGAGGTGTCTCGTTCGACGACACTTTTGCTCGCCCTCGATTAAACTCGAGATTAAACCCACTTAAGCATAGCCCCACAGACGTGTATACACCAAACGAACGACTATATATGTTTGCTCGACGATACTGCATTCACTCATCAAACGTCTGCGGTCTATATATAGAATAAAGCCCGCCATACTTTTTATGTGCATTTTGTCCTATCCGACGTCGATAACTTTCGAGAAACAACGGGACAGATTTCTTCTTTAAGATGTTACCGAAGATATAAGATGAGAAATTCACTTGTGTGCAAGGTATTTTTAATTCTATCTCAACTTCGATTTTTTACTGTAATATTTCGATACGAATTTTCCAAGTATTATTCTTCTTGTAATAACGTTGTACTTTGTGGAATTAAAATTCTTTGTAATATTCTTTAATATATAAAATTGCTGATAATATTTACCACAATATCAAATAATATAATTAATTTTACTATTTGCTTCACTTATTTATGAAGTAATATATAATATAGTACTGTTGCTCTATTTCATTTTTTAGGTTAATAACAAATAACAAAAATATATTAACAATACAAAAGGTACAAGTTAATTATTCAAGTTAAGGTATAATATGAATAATTTTTAATATACATTTAATATAAATTTTATATTTTGTATATATTTTACATTTAATATATATTATATATTTTTAGTTTACGTATCTTTTATAATTTATGTATATTACCAGGTAAGCAATATAAAATTGAAATCGTCGTTTTAACAAAATATTAATCGTAAAATTTTTAACAAAATATTAAAAATTCCACAGACTACCTAGTAACTGGAAATTCGTCCCTGTTGACCGAAGATTTCGTACGAAGCAAGCGTAATTAGTCGAGCGAAATAAATAAATAAGCCGAAGAAAGATCGTGGGACGATGTGTAAAGCAAGGGTCGTGGACCCGCATTCATTGGCCAGTGCGGAATTAAACGAGTACGAAGCGGGCAAAGATCTCAGAGAGCGCCGATTAACAATAAGTTCGTCAAGTTAAAGACTGACTACGTCATTCTTATAATTCGACACAATGGTATTAATTTTGCAAACAATATAAATTATAACTCAAACTTTCATCGTGAAATTAACATCATTTTTAACATTCTTGACACGCGTAAGATATGATGGCAAAGCGTATTTAATTTTATATGCCTTTATATTTTCATTGTAGATTTTATTGGTATTATGGATGAAAGGTTTTACGTAGACCATTAATCATTTTTGAAATGTATGTATAGCTCTCAACATACTTCTTTTTTAATTAAAACACTTTTATTTTGTTGAATGCTAGCTATTCTTTATAATTTTTGTAGTACTATGAGAAAATTATACAAAAGTCGCTAAGTTATATTTATCGACACACGGTTTCTTAAAACATGTCATTTTCAAAACTGCTTTTACTATTGTAGGATAATCTTTCGAGGAATAAATTTTTTCTGAGAAGAAGAATCAAAACAGTTTGCTGCAAGGTACATTTTATCATCGTTATACCATTTTCATTTACAAGTACGTTAAGATGAAAAAGAATGTAAACAATGGTATACTAAACGTGATATACTAACGTTTCAAAGCAAGTTAAGAGGAAACTGCTTTGTAAAATCGCATTTAAAATCACGTAAATTTTACAGGAAGCTATTACGGAGAGTCATAAGCTGTTCATGCCCGCTGTATACTCACTTGATCGCATATGATGTCCCATTTTTTCTCGTTGTCGTACTGCTTCAAAAGCTTTGCTTTGTCCGGAGGCAGATCCATTGAGGCCTGAAACACAGAAAAAGATCGAGGTTCCACTTTAATGTCTGACATTGCGACGGCTGTGGCTTTTCCATCTTTTCTTCTTTCTCTTTTAGCAAATGCTCGCATGACGCAGAAACAAGTCGTGTCCCGAGAATAATTCGTCTGAAATAATTAAGTTGCACCCATTCGCGTTTCACCATTTATAATAGAGCAAATAACGAAGATTGTCTGCGTAATTGCGAACATATTGCAAAGGTACATTAATGCAAATGAAAATATTACTTTTTAACATTAATATACTTGACTTGAAGAGTCGAAATGTTTGCAATTATCATTTACTAAGAATTGGGATTAACGTTTAGAAATTTGCAATTCACTTTTATGAATAATTGCAATTAAGAGTTTGGAGAAGTAGAAATTAACATTTTTGAACACTTGAAAGAAAAATTTTTGGATATTTGTAACGAATATTTTTAAGATTCGGAAATTATCATTTGTGAACATTTGTGATAACTTATTTCTATGTTTGGAGTTAAAATATTTATACAGTTGAATTTAACAGTTTCCAACATCTGCGATTAATATCTTTGAACATTTGTAATTAACATTTTTTTAACACTTGCAACAAATATTTCGTAATGTTTTTTTAATTGAAAATTAGTTTTAATATTTTTATAAAAACAATTTTTCATTTTAAAAAGTAATGCATATCTCATTATAAAGTGTGTCATTAAAACGTGTTTTGCGTTATACAACAAATGACTAATTGTAAGCTTACGTAAAATACCTTGAAATATATAGCTTTAGATAAGAATTTTCAGTTATATCTGGTTTGCAATAATTAAGATATTCGTAACGTCCAATTCGTGTCCTTCCATTGTATTTTTATGGACTAGTAATAGTTTAGTTCAAACAAATTCTAACAAAATATTTAGTTTATAGACATATTAGTCTGCAAACAAAATTTGTCATATTCTTTGTTAATTTTTATAAACACTGAAACCAAACAAGTTCGTACTTCCTCTTCTTCGTATTTTTAATATCAATATATAAAAATTTTCGAGTGTTCAAATGATGTATTTCTCATATTATTTATAACTTTTCTTACAAACTAAATTGTTTTAGTACCTTACGACATATATTTATTCAATTACAATATAATGCTATAATGAAAAAATCATTTTGAGAATTACTATCACGTTCAAAAAATACAGTTTAATTATAAATTATTAATTAATATAATTAAGTTAATTATACAATTATTTCACTAAAAAATATAAATAATATAAAATGCATTTCAGCTTTCCATTCATCTAAAATTTAAAAATTTTACTTTGTACTTTTTATTGTTCTCTTCTTTAATAATAAGAGTTATTATAAAAGGAATATGACCAAAAAAGAAAAAAAGGAGAAGAAAAATGAGCTATGTATTTATTTATTAATATAAAGATTTTATTTCATGATTTCTCTACACTTAAAATCTAATAATAAATAAATAAATTATTAACTAATACATATAATCTGTTTCAGAATCAATTATTAAAAATATCAAATATACTAATATAAATAAACGATTAAATTCATTCTATTAAAATCCGTATATTAATTATTCAAATATTCGAATCTAGAGATTTAGTGAAGTCACCACAACTGTTCGTGTCAAAGTAATGAAGTCACTAGTGGTAAAAGAATTGATGAACGAGCAGCTAAAGGGGACTGATAATGTCAGATAACCTTCACTCTGACTACTTCCAAATTCTGCGTTGTGGATGATTCACAGTAATTTTACGAATAATATTAAAATTCATAAAGGTTTCAGTAAAATGATAGTATTCAAGCTGTCCTTGGATACCATAACCTATAATTGTTTCACTACGCGTTCCCTGACGAGTTTCTTCCTTTTCTTTTTTTAACGTTACATAACTCGATAAGTGGTATTCATTCCACCAAATACATATTTCGTCCATTTTTAGGCGAATATAATATTCAATGATAATTTAAAAACGTAAGAATATTAATGCGATACAACCACACTTTTAATATTTAATTAAATTTTTTTTTTGTATCAGGTTTGTAGAAAATATGAATTTTCGAATTCAGTATGGATCACTATAGTGTTTGAATAAAGTAACCTTCAAAAGACCTTCAAAAGTATGTGCACTGTAACTCATCGAAAACCAAATTATCGATATGCGAAAATGTTTGACTATATTGAGCCATTTGCGATAAAATGAAGTTCGATAACGGAACCAAGGACTTCTTTCAACGAAAAATAAAAATGCAGAATTACCAACAGTGCAAAGTATGTCAATGTAACAGAGTAATATACAATTATTTTCATTTGACTTTTATTTAACTTAGTTTGTAATTTAATTTGTAAAATTAAATATAATTTGTATATATGTAGATATCGTCTTTTCAAGTCAAAATATGTATTCGTTTGCAAATTAATAGGAAGAATTTAGAATATCCATTGTAACCTTTTTAATAGCGTACAATGCTTAGTTGGATAGCAACGGTAGTAGTAACGGTAATAGTTACCATTATTAATTCGATACTAAAATGGTATCGTTTGCAAGAAGTGTTTAAGGTCCAAGAAATAGCAGTCATATTCTCCTTCACATTCTCTATGCAATTAACAGTGTGTAAAAATTGACCATGTTTATAAATATTTCGAATATCACAAGTAACAGGTACTACATTTCATTTTATTTTATTAAAGAAATAAATTTTATTTTATTTAAGAAATATTTTCAGCAATATTTGTGCCAGTTTAAGTGACTGCTTTCCCGACTAACATGAATTCAATATTCATGTTATCTTAATGGTATGAATTTGAATGGTACAATTACATGACTAGTTCATACCGATTACTATGATTTATTGACTAGCATATCAAATTGCTTCTCATGAAGGTATAGGAGGAAACGAAACAGCCGATTATAGGAATTGAAAATGCACCAAAAACTGTTCAAATTTCATTTTTATTCTACAGTTTATCCCTTGAACTCTTTTTTTCCATTTATTTATCAATGTTTCTGAGCGAATCTTGTAAAATGAAGTTAACAAGTGACAGACATCGAACTGTATTGTTTCATCAGCGTTGAGCTAATTTCGCTTATGTTTTCTTTCCAAACAGGCTCTGCCTCCTGTTTTCTTGCTTTTTTCTTATTTGCAGAGAACGTCCTATTTTTAATTCATCATCATAATTTTTTCATTTTCTTTTTGTATTGTTAATGAAATATTTTAAAGTAAATTTTATGGAACATGATTCTTAGTACTATTTTAGGCAGATTAAGAACTATATTTTTGTTAATTTCTGTATTAGATCATTAGGTATTAGATTTTATTATCTTCAGTCTATGCTTCAAAATTATACACTATTTTAAGGAATTTGTACAATGAAATAACTTCGAATAATTCGAATTTTGTTTTTCTTCTCTATAAATATTGTTTAGCAGATCATGTTCTTTCCTAGATGAAATAATTTATTTAACGATGTAAGAATTTTTAATAACATTGAACTCATTTATTTAGGAAAGGTCTTATTTTTATAATTTAGGTAAATTTTCCAAATAAATATAGAATTTATTTTCCAAATTTTAAAATACATTTTACATTCGATTTGATTTCGAAATAATGGAATAATTAATTTCTTGTTATTTCACTTTTTCATTGAGATATATTACTCTTGCAAGCTCTTAATTGTAACCTATAGTGTTTTATCATGAAATTCAAAAGAATTCGGTAAATTCAAAAATATCAAATGTGGAATAAAATATTAATATAAAGTAAATGGGCTCCAAAGGCAGTAATTACAAAATCTTCTTTCGTCTTGAAACATATGGTTAGGTTTTGCATACTACGATCAAAATATTCAAAATGATCATCATATTTCGATAAAACGATAAAATAAAATAAAAAAATGCTATTATTACGTTATACACTTCTGTTTAAAACATCTTTTCACATAACAAATAATTAAAAAATAATTTCACGTGAAAAAAATTAAACGAATCACCGTGTATATCTATATCGTCCATATTTAAAAAAAAAATGTCTAACGTAAATTTCGTTTTCTAGCTTATGCATGACTTTTCGTGTACCAAAGGAGGAAGCGAGGGCCTATGGAACTTAGGCTGTTTCTCCTAACCTCAACTGAGAAACAGATGTAAACATCGCGTAAGTAATGCCGCGCCAGTGGTACACACGCGAAAAAAAGATGGCAAAGGAAGTTGACGCGAGAGTAATGTACAGTCGTAAAGTGCACGTCGTCGTGGCCAGCGACGAGCATAGTCGACGAATAATTATCAAAGAGCGGATGCGGAAGCCACGAGTGCATGACATCACTACTCGCGATACATATACATTGCATATATAGCGCTGCCACTGAACGTTAGATCATGCGATAGCGCGATGTACGTGTTCCAGGCCAGGAATTACATAAATCGTATGTTACACGGCCAGTTTCGATGGAAGTACTTTAAGCGAACTTGATAAAATATATCATTACGCGGTTATTGGATATTATTAGGCACAATAATGAGTGACAATTGAACAGGGTAATACACGGATGGATTCAGGAGGTAAAAGTTTGCGATTAAGACTTCAGAGCTTTTAGGTTATAATCTCTCTTACAGGTTGAAGTAATTATTCCTTTTTTTCTTGCAGTGCGGCGTGCAAACGGGGCTTTAAGTATGAGTATGCATAATGTTTAACGTCGAAGCTGGCTACGTTTATCAAACACGGAAATGTTCTGTTTCTATGAATAAATATAAGCATACATGGGATATTAGTTTCATCTTGCTATTTCTTAAGAAGTATCTAATTAAGGAATTAGTAATTACCGTAAAAATATTGTTCTATTTAACATAGTTAATACTTCCCTTTTAACAATAATTCTTTTAGCAATATTGCTAAGCAACTTTTTAATTAACTCATTTCCTATTGTGTACCCTTCTGTTTTTTGTTTTACAAGAAATTGATCTTTGTTTCTTTTCATTTCAATGATTCCATGTTATTTAGGTTAGGTTTCTATTTATCATAACTATTTAAAACATGTGAAAATTATGGAAACTCTTGATCTCTAAATGGTATAACTATTAAGGTAATAACCAAAAATTTATTTTCATATGGCAGTTTGTGAAATTTTTTCCTAAAATGTATATTTAATTACATTACAAGAGTAGTAACGGATGATCTAAAATCATTGTACATCATTTACAGGATACTTCAAGTGGTGTGACCAATTTTAAGACTATATATACATCTACAATATATATTAAACATACGTATATTACATACACGTACAGACAAAATTGTCAATTCTAAAAAAGTAACGAAATTGCTTGCTTCATAACTTAGATTGGTAACCCTGACAAAAAAACCTGGATTATTACGAACTATAAACCTGTTTAAAGTATCCGTGTTACATACACTAGTATCGATGTATGTTTGTCGACCTAGAGTAACTATGAAATAAGTAATAGTATCTTAGACAAGTGCGTCATTCAAAGGGATCTTGTACTAATCCGAGTAAAAGGAAATCGATTTTCCTTTCCTTGCATTGTCTTAAAATTTATACAATCGAAAATATGCACGTAACGCCATTTTGTGAAATTCGTGAAATACGTGAAATTTCAAAGAAATCTACTCGAAAGGCAAATGTTGCAAGTTACATAATATTTCATAATTTTCATTTCAGAAACAAATTAAACTGATTGTGTATCATTCTACAACGATTATATAAAAACATTTCTCTTATTTCGAAAATTCCTATACGATTCTAACACTGTGGAAACCGATTTATAATTACCAGTATAATTGTGTATAATTATACTTGTTGGGAAATCACAGGAAATTTGAACTCTTATCTTACTGTTACTTAAATGAGTCACGTATATTTCCTAAATACGATAAAAAGAAATAGTAGGAATATTTTTATTCTTTTCGTAACACATGGAAAAGTCATCTTATCAAATTACAATGTGCGAAATCCAGCAAAACAAGGTGGACGATATCTTATCCAATATCACGATTGCACTTTCAAGTACCCATTTCATGCAGCGAAACTTCATTATAATAAGCAATAACAAACTTTAAAAAATATACGAGCTGAAAATAAAAAATCATTGGAAATATGTTTCATCGAGAAATTGCACGTGAGTCGTCTGTATTTCGAAACGCTACAGTATTAAATTGTTAATGCAGATACGAGCCAGGAATAGGGGCATCGATCCTAAATGATGGTTTTTTTATACGGTTCTTTGCTTCCCAGAGAAAGCAAACGTACGTTCTCCTTCGGTAAGCAGAATAAATTACAATTTCCAACGACGTAATGTTAGAAGTTCCGTGAAAATCGGTTTTATTTTGCAACGGACGTTTATTTGAAACGAATAAGGAAAAGCCGTAATTTTCCGCAGGCAAGGCGATATTTGTACAGTTACGGTTGTTGAACATTTGGAGCAACTCTAGTTTCGAGACGATTTTCTCAACCCCTGAGAACATTGTTTTATTCTGCATTACAAAACATCTCGTTGCCTTCTCCTTCAGATGCTACAAAAACCTAAGAATATATGAAATAATAAAAAGGTACTTAAGCTATCCAATTATTCCAGATAATTTTATATAATGTAATAACATGTCATAATGCTTTTAAAGAAGTTTCTATTAGTTTGTCCAGAGGTTTCATGCGGGACCATGTGGGATAAATAGAATAACAGAGAAAGATATTTGAACTTTCCAATTATACCAAGTAATTTAATATACTGTTATAATGTACTATGATACTTCTAGAAAAAATTATATTGTTATATGTGGAGATTTTATACGAGACTGTCTGAGATATGTGAAATAGTACAAAAGATATGTAAACTTTCTAGTTATTTCAAGCAATTCTTTATAATTTAATGATATAACATGCTTTTAATAAGTTATAACATTTTGTCTAGAGATTTTATGCGAGATATATAAAACGACAGAAAAACAAACAAAATATTATTACCCTTTAAAAAGAATTATATTACTTGTCTAGGAATTTTATGAGATACATAAAATAATAGAAAAAGGAAATTTTGTACTATCATTTAGTTAAAAAAATTTATATCATCTTTATCAGAGATTTTATTATTTTTGTAAATATAGTCTCACTATCTGAACTTTCTAATTATACTAATTCGTTTTACATAATTTAATAATATTATTAATATTATTATTGTATTAATACCATTAATATTCTTAATTTTAAATATAATTTTTGAAAATAATTTTCACATGAAAATTTTGAATAGCTTTTTTTCAGAATTACAATTATTAATATGAATAATTAATAAGCTTTTCCAATTAAATAGCTGTTTACAGAATTACAATTATTAATATTAATAATTGTAATGTTGAAAACAAGTTATTCAAAATTTTCGTGTAAAAATTATTTTTAGAAATTATATTCAAAATTTTCGTGTAAAAATTATTTTTAGAAATTATATTCAAAATTATTAATTATTAATTAATTATTAATATTAATGATTGTAATGCTAAAAAAAGCTATTCAAAATTTTTGTGTGAAAATTATTTTCAAAAATTATATTCAAAATTAATATTAACATTAATGTAATAATAATATATATTATATATTAGTATAATAATAATTATTAATTAATTATTAATATTAATAATTGCAATGCTGAAAAGAAAGCTATTCAAAATTTTCGTATGAAAATTAATTTTGCAAATACAGTTTTAATCTCTGAAAATAAATTAACTTCTATCAGTTTATGGTAATAATAGTTTCACGTTTGTTTCATATTTATTTTCCACATATTTCGATACTATCAATAATTACTCCAAGTGTGAAAACATTCTAGAATAAAAGAAACTATATTAATTTAAAAACTGTTATTAATCTGCATTCAACAGAATTCTTCTTGTTACCAAGAATTAAACTTTGTTATGTTTGAAGAGGATTTAAGGAGACTCGAGAACGTCCACGAACCAAGGGGTTACAAAGTTGTTACAGTGCACAGCGAAACATGTCAATGTTGGTTCCTTTATACCTCGGTCGAGTTAAAAGCTCTTATAGTACCGATGTCTCCCTTAATTTCCGTCGAAGTGCACTTTAAGAAGCAAACAACTTAGCCAAGAAAACGTTGCTCGCATCCACAGTCGAGTAATCGATAATCTGAGTTGACACGACGGAACGAAGTCTCTTCTTGGAAGTTGTCAGTGCCATCTATCTTCAGAGGTTATTAATTTCTTCTCCATGCTAATGATTTTATACGACGAAAAAAGAAAACGTTTACAAAAATTACATTTGCAATATCGGCTCATAAACATAATTAACAATCATCATAATATAATGATGATAATCATATAATAAAATTAATAAAATTAATAAAATCATAAAATCATAAATATAATTTACATTGATGTTATTGAATACTTGCGAAACGTAATTATGGCGAAAAAAGTAATTTTAATGACAGTAGAAACTTTCTATGGTGATGTCTAGAAATGTGCATGTAGATGATATTTATTTGACTTAATTATGTTAGCACTTTAACACTTTGAGTGTTATGCACTTTTTGTATGGTATGCTCAGGGGGCAACGATAAAATTTCCATTATTCTCAGAATATAATGATGAAATATCAAACAATATGGCAAAAAAAAGAAAGAATGGTACAAATTATTAATGTTTTCTATTCTAAGTTCTCTATTTATTTATACCGTTCAAAGTTTCAAGAAATGGTTAGAATAAAACAAATATAAATTTAAAATTTATATTTGATTTGCTGGATATTGATGACCACCATGACAGTCAACGTGTTAATAGTGCTTTTGTTAACTAGAATTTCTAAGAGACCAGATATGAATTGAATAAAACAATTTTCCTTTTTTAAGGATATGAGGAATATTTATTATACTTCGTGGTGAATGTACCGTTCATGAAATGTGGTACTATCAATGATGAGATGATTAATCTTCATAACACCGGGATCAAAATATTATACCAAGTGGACACTGTTGTAGTACAACTACATCAACAAATATTCTTTCTGTTCTGATTATTATTACACATAGATACGATTAAATTAGACAAAAGAATAAATATATTATACAATGTAAATTTAATATTTCTAATTAATACAAAGGATTATATTTATTTAAAATTTAAAATCAAAAAGTATTTTACTGGATACTAATAACATTGGAGTACTAATCAGAATATAACAATTATATAATTAATATATTAATATATAATGTTATAAAATATTTTATAATATGTCGTACATATTAAATAATAAATATTCCACTTAAGAAAAAATTATTTATACAATACTCATCTGTTTTATTTCGGTCATTAAGAGCTCTAATTGCGCCATTTTGATTAACTAAACTTACACCGCTATGTATTTCAATATACAGCATTGTCCCAGCAACGGTAGTACAATCGTGAAGGGGGTAATTCTATATGCAGAAACGAATCGAAAAAGAAGAATAAAATTTTTTGATTCAAAGCTTCGTTTTCAAGAAAATTAACTTTGAATATTCACCGAGTGCGCGTGCACTTACACTTGTTACCTATGATGCATGAACCATCAATACATCAACATCGGTGGTACAACCGAGGAGGAGGTGATTCCACGTGAAGAAACAAATCGAAAATAAAGAATAAATTTTTTTCATTCGAAGTCTCGTTGTCGAGAAAATCGACTTTGAATATTCACCGAGTGCGCGCGCATTTAACTTTAGCTATGGCGGATGGGCCATCAGTACACCAGCGTACTCAGTGGATATTCAATGTCGATTTTCTCGACAACGAAGCTTCAAATAAAAAAATTTTATTCTTTATTTTCGATTCATTTCTGCATGCAGAATCACCCCTTCCCAGTTGTACTAGCGTTACTGAGACACCTAGTATATTTCAATATGTAACAAAAAATAGATTTAAGTTACTTTGATGAAGGTAAAAGTAAAAGTAATGCATGCAGTATAAATCGTGTTTCTTATTAATTTGAAATTAGAAAAAAGTACAATAGAGAAAAAGTTAATTAAAGCGAAAAAAAGTAACTAGTGTAAAAATGTTTCTTGTACTAAATCCTTTTAGCGAGAGCAACGATGCATTTCCATTGTTATTATACTCTCATCTTTATTTCAGCTAGAAACTAGAAATTTTGTGCTGTATAATATACATTCGAAAATTCCATAAGGATGTACGATAACATGGTTGTCGAGGAAAGTAAGTTGGCACGCTTCAAAGAAACTGTTTTCATTGTTCCAAAGTTGAACAAGATACTAACAAGCTATCAGACGAACAATAGGTCTAACTATGAATGAACCAGAGGTAGTCACTGTGAAACAGATGAAACAAAATTGTGAAAATATCCTGCGAATCGTTAACGAAAATATTTATCTTTAACGTATCATGGAAAGAAAGATGATAACAACGAATAACAACAATTATATGAAATTAAAAATACATGATTATAATACGATTATTTTAATTTAATTAAGTTTGAAAAACAAGCTTCTTATATCGGGTATCCCAAAATTCACGCAAGAAGTAATTTTGATAGAAAACACAGGTTTCTAGTTAAAAATTGTAAATTTTTCATTGAATCATGAAGTATACACCAGTACCTTAGCACCTTATTTTTTCGTTGGCAACACTTTATCGCACAAATGGCGCAAAATTCAAATCTTGCATGAATTTTTGGGCACCCTATAATATTTCTTTAAAAACAATTTTATTATTCGTCCAATTTTCCAAAATATTACTATTTAAATAATCTGAGGTTAGAATCTACGTTTTGATTTAACCATGCTAACAGTTAAATTCAATTTTTTATTCTATTTAATTTTTGTGCAAAGAAATGTTTATATTCAAAGTATATTTCGTGTCATTAATATATTGTAGAATAAATTAACCTTAAAGTAGAGATCTCTATAGAGACGATTCAAAATTTTCTTTCATCATTTTTTCCTTTCGTTGTATCAACGATAAAATGTACATTACCATCTTTGAATGCTAAAAAACGATGTCATACAAGTATAAATTTACCGACGTACTTAATGGTGTGTATCTACAATGTTAACAAGCAATATAAACATTTCTGCAATTTAGAGTTTAATTTACAAGAATATCGTATGCATAATGATTGGTTGTCTTCATTTGCTCATGGAAGCAAGAAAAGAGCGAAGAATGTAGAATGTAAACTAGTATCTGAGAATTTCTTTTGCCTCGTCAAGATATTTATTTAGAATATCTTATAACCTACAACTTTCACGACCATTCTAATACTCTTAAACAGATGATTGCATATTATGCAAATGTATCATTATACTCGTAAAAATAATTTATGGTTATGTCAAAAAAATATTCTGCAATATACTCTGAACAAAAGTGGTTAAAATTTTATGAACCTTGGTACCACTTATTATGCCTATTATTTATTATCGAGAAATTATTGCAACTAAAGAATCAACGTTCAATAAGATTTGGGAAAAAGAAATACGAAGAATCGTTATCGCGATTATTCCCAAGTAGATTACTACATTACCGACAGGATGTGGCAAGGTTTAATAAAATTGGGATTCCTAACGGAGTAAATGGAGAATCCTTGGATTACATTTGCCCCAGATAACATTATGGCCTTAGAAACCGGACTGGTTGAACTCCTCCATTGCGAAACCATCTGTCATAGTTTAATGCACGACCGCTAGGCGGTGCGAGAAGCTAAGACGATCTTTTGTGGATTGATTGATGTGCAACATTTGGTCGTGCTATGTCAACTATCTACTTCTACTTATTTCAACTTCGAACTGCAAATATACCTGCTCTTATAATCCAACTGATATTGACATATATTTGCATAATAGACTGATAAGAAAGTGATAAAATACTCTGCTCCTGTTTATCATTAACGCTAAATATGCCTAGTGACTCTCTTTCCTTTCAAGATGCCAATTAGCAGGAATATTTATTTTAAAGAAATTAACATTTTTCTTAAATTTAAATTCAATGTGAATATTGGTACGTTCATAAATAATGATTTAATAATTTTAAGATCATTTCTATGTAACTTGTAATGATAATAATTTCACGCGACATATATTGTGTCTAATAAAAATAGGTGACTGATATTTTAGCAGAAAAGAATTGCATATTTACCCGAATAAATTTATTCAAATATGTATATTTATTCACATAAGAGAGTATAGAAATAAATGTTCAATTTTGCAGAGCAAAATTAATATTTATTTATTCTCCATGAATATATTTAAGTAATTATAGATAATAACAAAATGTTCAATAATTAATAACGTGTTTGTATAAGTAATATTACGACTCTACGTTATGGAAATAAATAAACACGAATCACGTTAACAAATTATTGCAATGAGTATTTCGCAATAATATTTCTACTAATCAATCGAGCAAAAAGTGTGAATAATTCCTGAATTCATTAATTGAAAATAATTACCATATTTTCTCAATTTAAATTCCTCGTATCTTTACATCGCATAGTTTATGTTACGTACTAATAATTTCAATTTCTTCAGTAAAAAACAGTAATAGCAATTTTGTCATTTATTATTAGCAAAAATAACAATTTATAATCGTGTTTATCATCCATTTGAGTATTACGAAATGCAATTAAATTATTCTATATTAGCAAATGCTGTGTGGAAAAGTGCCTATATATTATGGCGCGTTCAGGTTCTACTGCAGCGCCACCTTTACCTCGGTGATATTTAAAGCGCGGTCGTGCTTGTTTCTGTTTATGCTGAAATACACAAGGCAGCACACTCGCGCCATTTGGTACTTGTCGATGAGATTTTTCCAATAATCTCTGGCACATGAACGATTAACTTAAGGGGGTATTATAATCCGGCTTGGGAATTTTGAGCTTGGGGACAAGGATTTGGGAATTTTTTTGGGAACCTTTTGGGGAATTTTTTGTAAGGAAACCATGAAGCATAATGGCGCACAGTAAAATTAATTCAGAAAAATTAATTCATTTAAATAATACGTTAAGAATTCGACATCTTGTTATTGTTTATTGTATTAAATGTTAATTAATTTTCAAGTAAGTAAATATATACGTGATCTATAGATCAAAATGGAGGATACGTGTTTTTGGCATTTTCTATTCTTTCATTATAAATAATGACACAGATAGTTTTCAGTCATTTCGTGGCATAAGAAGTAATCCAGGTCGGATTCTGCGCTTATGGTAAACCTTTGCCAATGTTTTGGGTAATTGTTAGATTGGCAATGAATGCAAATGGTTGACGTGCTTGGCAGTACTGTAAAATATTATAGAGAATAGTTTTAGTAAAGTACACTATAGTATAGAATATAATACAATTTAGTATACTACATAGTACATTATAGTGTAGAACATTTATTTATGCGTTGAGAAAAGAATATCGTTTATTTTATTCACTTTTTGTAACCACAAATTCTTTATCGATAAACAGTAATAATTTTTTAAAATACTTAGGGAGATATTCCTATAGTCGTAATCAGGTCTATAAAAATCGACCTCTTAGGGATTTTTTTTCTAAGGAAACCATGATACATAGTGGTATACAATTTTCGCGATCAGATTTGTTTATATTTAAAGAATATTTTCAATTATTTTTGAACGAAATTATTGAAAATTGTGGAAATTATATAGCCTTAGTCATAGCCTAACCTTATATATATAATGGAAATTATATACCTTGTGCGAGGTATCGAAATTAAATTATTCTACGTATTAATTATTACACGATTTTTTATATAGTGTTTTGACAAATATCGTTGGCTTTATAGCAAAAAATTTTCGAATTTCTGTACTTCTGTAATGAGAAAATTGTTGAGTTCAAAGGGTTAAGATTTCATAGGCATCGGCATAATTCGAACAATACACGGCACCATCCTAAATCGATTGATCATAGTTTGCGTATTACGGTGTATAGCTTTAACGCGTTGACTGCCATTGTTTCGATGCCGCCAAAGTCGGTATGGGGCTTTGAATCTGTATAAATCGCCACCGTTCAGGCGATATTAAGCGCTTATCTGAAAACGGAAATATCTGGCGGTAGATGGCACCACTTTCCGTCGAATATATTCCTCGATGTTGTAATTTCTCAAATGAAATTACGTTTATTAAAATTTGTAGGGAACAATCCGTATACAGTTGTATGAAAATAAATATATATAAAATTTATTATCAGTAAAAGACATAGATATAGATATAAAAGAATGTATGTATCCTTATGGGATACACTAATGCTCTCCATAATATACCATATTTAAGACTGGGCCTTACCTGAAAACAGAGGGTCCTTATAAACTAAAACCGGAATCACGATCTCTTGACAACCGCCTAATAGGAAAAGTCCCCGAGACCCAAAAGTCACTATTGGCCTGCAACATACCTGACACCATCGTTGCAAGCCTACGGTTTATTACAATACTCGGCAATACCGAAAAGGTTAACACATGTGCCATCTATGCACGTTTCAATAGGTTATGTTATCTATGTCCGAAAAACGAATATTAGAAAGAAACTAAACTGGAAAATTTGTACGACTTTTACTTCTTTTAAATGCAAAAATTGATGTTAAACAAGAAAAGAAATAATAATAAGTATCTACAAGCGTCAAAAAATAATCCAAAAATTGAAAATGAAATTTTAATATATATATATAAATTAATATATTTATTAACGAGGAAGGAAAATGTAAAAAAATGTTTTTCACTTTTAAAGTGTTGAGAACTGATCACAATTTTCGATTCTGAGTCTAATTTCCATTCTTCAGGTATACTACGTGTTTTATACTTTTACATATACAGTATGTGGTCATCAATGGTTTAACCTTTTGGACTCGATGATTTTTTTGTTATAGAAAAATAGCAATTCGAAGACTTTCTGATACAAAGTCGATGATATTTTTAAAATAGTAAATAAGAAATTGGATACAAATTAACACCTAGAATTATTTTATTTCGACATTCTACGCATTGTTATGTTCTTTTAAATTTCATATATTAATTAACTTCGATCTTAATTTTAATAGTTATTATAGAAACAACATCCTAAACTATTAATTGGATTGTTGTTTGGACTAGAAAAAGGGCGGGAAATTTAAAAGATCTACACCAAAGCAGATATTTACATAATGTATATATGTAAGTTTATAAAATTGTTTTTCCAAATTCAAAAAATTAATTAATTTTCAAGTGTATGCAACAGAATAATGCTCAATGTGAAAGAATTCATCTGGAATTTGTATTTTTAAATTAATTTAAGGACATACTGCTCAAAACATCTACTTATATTTAAATACGTTACTAATTTCCAATTTTTCAATTTGTTTATAGGTTACTAAGCACATACTATAGTATGGTACTGTAGTATACTAGTTATACCAGAAACAACAATTCAAATGTTGGAAATTCGTTTCAAAATACTTTACAGCGAAAAATGATTAAAACAATAGTTTACTAGACAAAGGAGAATGTTACAAAAGCACCATTTTTGGCATCACTTGAGTATAATCGATAAGTTTTATTTTCATATATCTTGACTCATTTTGACAACTTTCCCATAATTTTTCAGCAAAGTGATTGAGGAACTTTTTGTTCCTTGGAAGATACTCTTAAAGGTCCTAAAGGAATTTTTCATTTCCAGACGATGCCAAAAACATCCTCCTTCGAAGACCGAACAAAAGATATTCTTTCATGTGGAGAAGAATCTTGAAAAAGGAGAAAAATGTAAACTGCACAAAAGAAGTTCTGTCTCTTTCCTGTCTATAAAAAATTCAACATTTCTATTCAAAATTTCTATCAAAATTTATATATGTAAGAAAAATTCAAAATTTCTAACAAAACTCATATGTAAAATTCATATTTTACAGTTTAATTAGAGAAAATTACAGGAAATCTTTCTATCAAAAAGCTGCATTTCTAAGATTTATTTCTCAGTGGGAACTTGCCACATTCAGCTAAAAAAAAGTGACTAATGTCCTCATCCACCTTTTAGAGAAGGATGCTTAAAAGTGATTTATAATCGTCGGATCAAGATCCATCTTTACCAAGGAAAACCATATGATCATCGGAAGACTAATTTTATTTAATAAAGACCAGAAGGTAAAATAGACGCCCAGACGGCGTTCCTGGAATTATACGCAATGCTGCGTTGGAATAACGAAGCGCGTGTTTTCAGTCCAAGGGTCACCGGAAATGGAGATTAGAAAGGGCAGATTTTTGTAGAGGGATAGTACTTCGATCTCGCTTAAAATACATTGTGCCTCACTGAATTGTTTCATTCAACTGAATCTTCGTCGCTTGTGCACACAAAATATTCTTTTTGTGATTTGTGATAATTTATTTAATCTTGATTTTCAAGTTAGAATTACTTTCTTTTGAGCAAGAGTAATTCAAATTGATCTAAAATATAAAACAAATTAATCAACTATTTATGTGTATATTTATGTATCATTTTAACATCAACGATAATATTTTAGCAGTTTTCATAGAGATTGTGTTATGGAATAATTTTGTTTTGGTGAATAATAATAATTTATAATATATATATTACTATTATTACTATTGTATATTATTGCTATAAATTATTATAAATTATAAGGGACAGTTCTTTGTATTTAATATTAGATAATCAATGAAGCACTCATTGAAGCATTATTTTCAAGTATCAGCTTTAAAATGGAAAATTAAAAGAATTATACAATATGTGTTCTATGTATATCTTGCATTAAAAGACTAAACAAGCTTGTGACAAGTGTGATGCTCTCATATTCAATATAAAAAATATAAGAATAAGAATATAATATAAATATTTGGTCTAAATACTTTGATTAACAAATTAAATGTATAATAATTTTCTTCGATTTCATTTATCTCTATTTCTTTGTAAGACCAAATTCTTCCATGTTAAATAAAAGCACTTCAGTTTTATTGGTATTTTTAATTGAAATTGCTGTTATTAGGAATAACGTCACTCACAGGATGTTTGTTATCTGGGATTAAAAATACACGTTTTATGACAGATAAAGTAATGTCATATATGGACCGACAGGATAGAGTCAATAGGCTACGAATACCGTATTAAAGAATAAACTGAATTAGAGTATTAAATTGGATAAGATACTTCACAAATAATATACATTTTAAATAAATTGGAAATTATTTAACTTTTCATAATATCAAGTGAATTAAAAAATATATAGCTATATACGAGTCTGTATTCTTTAAGTATTATTTTATATATTTATTACTGTACTGTACTGAACTGTATTATTATCTATATATTATTATTATTATCTGTACTATACAGTGTGTCCCAGAAACGGCAGTACAAACGGAAAGGGGACGAATCTACGTGAAAAAACAAATCGAAAATGAAGAATAAAATTTTTTCATTCGGAGCTTCGTTGTCGAGAAAATCGACTTTGAATATTCACCGAGTGCGCGCGCATTTAACTTCAGCTATGGCGGATGAACCATCAGTATGAGCGTACTCGGTAGATATTCAAAGTCGATTTGCTAGACAACGAAGCTTCAAATGAAAAAATTTTATTCTTTATCTTCGATTTATTTTTTCATGTAGAATCACCACACCCTCGGTTATACCACCAATGCTAATGTATTATGGTTCGTACATAGCCGTAGCTAAGTGCACGCGCACTTGGTAAATATTGAAAGTCGATTTTCTCGAAAACGAAGCTTCGAATAAACGAATTTTATTCTTTATTTTTCATTTGTTTTTCACGTAGAATCACCTACTTTTCAATTGTATAATACTACCGTTGCTGAGACACCCTGTACATACAATTGTCATTAGAAAAAGCTGTTCAAGATTTCACGATTACTTAATAGCACAGCCTGTAGATTTCAATGTTTATTGAAATTAATGCAATATACGCATATGTTATATATGTATTCACGTAGTAAAATCCGTTCTTTAATCATACAGAAGAATATTAACCCCTTGCACACGAGAGGCACCCTTCAGTCGCCATTTAATAAAATTTCGAAGCTCGATATTAATTAATACATCAAATTTAAAATAACGTAACAGTGTGCGAAGTATCGAAATTAAATAATTCCACGTGTTAATTATTATACGATTTCTTATTTACTGCTCAAAATATGTCATCAGTTTAATAGCACAAAATTTTTCAACTCGTACCCTTCTTACCCAAAAAAATCGTCGAACGCAAAGGGTTAACTACAATTTATATTTCTTTCTACAAATTTTACTTGTCTATATGAAAAATGGCTACGACAAAATAATAACACAAGTACCAAAAATACAGATCAATGAAATTTTATTTTTTGAGAGTGGTATAGCTTCTTATATATTTTCATGTGATGAATCCGAATTTGGAAATAAAAACTGCTTACCATCTTGGGTTTATGAAATAAATAAATAAAAAGTATCTATTCTCGCTATTTTTACGAAAATATTCCAAAAGATAGTAATGTTTTTCCAAAATTTTTATCAACTGCTGTAAAATACTACTGTATATACTACTAATATACTAATATATACTACTGCCTGTAAAATCAAATTTGTATATAATCAATTTTTTTCTTTTTTTCGCTGAGATATATCGCTCTGAAGTTACTCGAAAGACATTGAAAATTATTGAGTACACTATCATTTTGTCGTGTACTGTACAATGAGTGTCATAAGTATAATATACATCGATAAAAGCAAATTAAAACTAACATCCAACTATGTTACACGATTCATATCTTAAAAATTGGGGTACGATGAAAATAAAAATTTTAAATGTAAAAATTCTGATAATACAATATGGCGAGTGATTTTTAATTTGGACTAAAATTGCAGCCAAACTACTCCTTCCATACAAACACGATTAATATTCAGCAGTAAATAAAATTCGCTGTGATTAAACAATTTAGGGGTGTACAGTGCACTTTAATCGTAGCGGAAGCAGTTTTTATGAGAAAAGTCTGTTAGTTCCAAGTACCCAACCCGCGCTTTCAGTAGAATTTTACATTACAACTTTCTGATTCGTTACTATGTTTTTCATAGTACACACACGTATCATACAACACAGATCAATTGTTACCTTTCAAACTTTCTCATGCTAAGAAGAATAACGAAGACAAACCTTTCATCGGATAAATACCACAAAAATGCATTTCAGAAGGAAGTTTCTGCCTATCGCACGTGCATTTTGAAACTGCAAGCTTGATAAATTTTATCTGCAAACCTGATACTTCTCTTATCACGCTGATGTCATTTTACCGATGAAGTATACCTAAAAATTTCCGCAATTCGATTAATTTTCTGAAGACAGGTGACGCACGATATTCGAAACATCCTCACGATTAGGCAGTAAAACGAATTGCTAGAAATTGAAGGAATTAAATCGGTAGAGCGTTGAATAGCCCCAGCTATTGAGCATATTCTTGGCGCAAAAACGGTCGGAAATGGAATCCTCCGTACATTAGTACCTCATAAAAGCTTCATAGATATGTGATACCATGGCAGAGAGGGTCGACGCCATGAAAAAGGATTCACAAGACGATCAATCGCGGAAAGTCCCCTTCAGAAGACTCATACATGGCTAGCCGGTTCCATGTTTCTCTGGCCAGTTGTTTCCCATCCAACAATCGATGCCAGGGGCGAGGGTTGAGCCTCCCTTTTGTGGCGTACCAACACTCTCGTACACTTTGTATTTGGATAGCTGCATACTCGTGCGAATGATTGCGTGGATGCACCATCACACGTAGGAATCTACCACCGCGAACACGATCGAGAATCAGTTGGGCCACTCGAAGCAATGATAGAAACCCCTCTATGGGGTTCTCAGCGCACGCCCACTTCGCTCGTTCTCTCCTCTCTTCCACTCTGCGGTTGCTTTTCCCTCCGTTGCACGGCAGTACAGATGGCTGATGTGCCATAAATATTTTTACAGTCCACACATCGATTGCGTTTAATTAATTATTGATGCACCTTCCGGTCTCCTCGTGGCAACGTTTAAGGTACTCGGGTTTTGTCAAGTCGAGCCTGAGATGAGAGAGTAAGGAGTCGTGTAAGTTTGAAATTCATAGTGTTTTTAAACATTTTTAGAATGGTAATACTCATTTTTGTTCATTAAGATAGTTTTTGGGGAAATTTTATGTCATAAATTGTGAGAAGAATTATATCGCATAAATTTCATAATGAAAATGTGACTTTCAGAAAAATAATTATAATTGATATTAGTGACATAGTAGTATTATTGGCAGTAGTACAATATACTATTAGATCCATGTCAAAGTGTTCAATTATTTAAAATAGATATCATTATAAATAGAATAAAATGCACAAATTAGAATAAAAAATTCAAAACAAATTTGTAATATATTTAAATAATGCAGTATAAATATTATTTTTAATGTAATAATATATTATTCATATCTTAACCATGTAATTTTCCAAAAATAAAAGAAAATTATGCAAAATTAAAATTGATGCTAATATATTTTATTTTTGTAAAAATAACTTTTAACAAAATTATAAGTATTTTATAAATACTTATAGACTCTATAAGGACTAATATTGTACAGAACTAATTATAGACTGTATATCTCGATGCACATGAATTGCCACATAGTCATATTCGATGTATCGACATATCGATGGCATGCTCACTTCACACATCCCCACCTACCCGAAGTTAGAATAATGAATATTATAGGCGTGCAAGGGTCAATAAATAGTGTCAGAATAATAGTTGAACACTGGTTTATGCGTAATTAATTTAAGATCTACAACGATAAATGCGGAATGAGTAATAATTTATGTAAATATCATAATTATCTGTTACGCTTCAGTGCATTTTAACAATCAGTATACATGAATCATTCGAGTATACGATACGAAACAAAAGTAAGATGAAAATGCCTCTTCACTAGTAATAATTTGCATACAATGAAAAATTCTTTGGCATAATTTTTAAAAGCATGGAAAAATCGAATAGCGTAAATTAAAACATAAGTTTAAGTGTTAAAAATAGTTAAAATTATTTTCAAGCAATCCTTCGATTTATTTTGATTAAATTAGTAAATCATTATTAAATTCCATAACGATTTCTGTAAAATTAGTTAAGTATTAAATTTGTTCATTATACGAAAATATTTATATTATTATTTTTAATACCATATGAAAAAGATTTTTAATTGTAAATTTAATTGTAAACTTAGAATTATTTTCAAATGTATCATTTTTTCGGATACCAAGTTTAGTGGAATAAATATCACTAGAGACAAACACGTAGAAAAATCTAAAGATAGAAAATTGACCATAGTTCCAAAATAATCCAAGTATCTTACATAATTTGTAAGAAAAATTCGATATGTATATGCGATGTATCACTTACATGATAAATTTTTATTTCTTATCTGGACAGGTGTAACCGGTTACTTTTAGTACCGGTTTCATTCTGATGCGTTATTGCTCTCAATTTGTCAATATTTATCGTAATATTCTCAGCATGCATAAATAGCTGAAATTGCATAGAGTTGACAGACATTTCAACGCGATATATACGTCAATGAGTATTAATGTAATAACGTGATAAAAAATCCTCATATTTTCCTTGTGCCAGTTTATCGTAGCAGAATAAACAGTTTACTATATTCGAGGAATACAGTATTTCCAAGCATGAAAACCATGACGTAAACTCTTTGAAGAAACTAACTCAAGTTGCATCTCAGTGCAGTAGAATTCCAAATATGGAAATACCTTGGAAGCATGGCGGCATAACAGCTATTCATTCGCTTTTTTTAGGTTATGTCTCTCGTTTCGCAAGAAGAATTGCCATTCTTGACAAAAACGACAATGTCGAATATTAATTAAACTAGCAGCTTTATGAATAATTCAGTGATCCATAATACGAATAGTTTGCAACACTAAAAATAGAATATTACAATAATTTTTTACGAAAACCATTTGAGAAAATTTGATTAATTTTTCATTGATTTGAATAAATTAAATTCTCATATTAATTCATCTATAAATTATTTGTCACCTGTAATTTGAAATATTTAATCATTTTTAATCCCATACAAGCATATATATATTATTTAAAGGATAGTTTATTTATGTAGTATATGTAAATGTGTTCTTATTCTTCTGTTAAAACTTTGAAGTTTATTTTCGTTTATTTTCGTTTATTTTTAAGATAAAGATAGTTGGATCATTTTACGAGAGGTGATTCGAACAGATCGTGAGAGAATTTTATATATTGTTTACATTCCTTCAGTTCTGGTGAAACACGTAATAACACGTTTCCAGGAAGAAATTCATTTTCCACTGAGAATCCATGATGAATCTATCCTTTATATCGATGATTCATATTCTTTCGTCGTCGAGTCCTCCCATTTTTTAAATCGATTTAACATGCTTACAAATAAAATATGTTAAATCGTAGAACAAAAGATTCGTATTCCATTCTTACCTACATTTAATCAAAACGTAATCGTATTTATCGTATATAAAATATACACATAAAAATATTAACCATTGTAGATTTATCATCATTCGGTACACATACGTGTAATATTATCGAATTCAATATACTCAATACGAATCCTTAATACTGAGCAGTATAAACACATTGGATTATGTCAATCATAATACCCGTACCATAACCTAAAATAACAAACTGTGTGGAATTATTTTTTAACAATCTGTATTATTAACGGCGTAGTCACGGTAATGAAACATTCAAAATAATCACTAACCATATCATAACACAGGGAAGAAGGTAAGAAATATTTTATTCTTATAATCCTGTAAATAAGCGACGCTGCAACCGCCTCGACTAACCTTTGCGCATGATGCCTACGTATTTGACTATACATGCACACGATTACAATGCCTTTCGCGCCCGCGTCGGGTTTCCTTGTTGCCAACGAGATGACGTAAAAAGTCCCCAGTGCTCATATATCTATTCTTCTGCTTTTTCATACGAGACTATTGCATAAACTTTCTTTTCTTACTGTAGTTCTGACTTAAATACGAAACTGGACGCTATAAATTACGAATAAGATAGCTTACGTAAAGTTCGAATAATAATTAGAGCTTTCCTAACCGCCAAAATGATTGGTTTGATCACTTCACAATTGTATAGGAAATAAATAAAGGATTACTAGTGATCTGCATAGGTATTAAAAATAGAACGGAATAAAGTATTAATAAGTTATAAAAACGTAATTTCACTACTTTCTCTTATTGTTTCACTTACTTTGCGCATGCAAGAAATAATTATAGCGAGGCAAATAATACGAGCAAAAGAAAAATAAAAACATCTGATTTAAATGCAAAGTGGAAGGCAGATGATTATTTACACGTATATAGATTTTCGTCACTTTCACTCAGCTCTCTCTTATTCCAGTGTCTACAGGGATATAGTTATTAACTCCTGTGTTCTCATTCCATGAATCGATTTGGAAACAAAAACAGTTTGGTTATCACTGTACAATAACTTTCATCAGTAGCACTATAATAAAAAAAATCATCAGTAGTCCCGTTATTACGTATAGTTACTTAGTGTAAAATATTTTAATGAAACAGAGATGTTTTTGAGCAGAGTGTTCAAGTAAAATATGTATATGATGACATTTGGGAAAATTTAATGTACCAAATTGTTTGTCTTATTAGACACGTTGATTTAAGTATTTAAGATGATTTTAAAGCTCTACTAATTATCTTAATTTTTACATGACCTAAAATACCTTAACACATTAGGACTACTACGCTAGTCAAGGTGACTGGTTTCGTTTTACTTTTATATTTATTGAAAACATAGTTATATATATAATTATTTCCATTTCTTATACAATTTTAATTTCAATTGGTTATATGTACTACTTTTAGGAATACATTTTAATTTCTAAATGTAATTCCAGTGTCTATAAATGTTACTAAAAAATATTTCTAAAAATATAATATTTTATTTTTCTTAACTATTATTAAACGTTATTATGTGCAACATTTATAAAAATATAATATATTTCTATATCTCTATATTCTTATAATTTTATAATTCTGTTTCTCTAATTTTAGAAATTCCATATTCCTAGGGCCCCTAGTCTTTAAATTCCTAGATTTTTAAGTTTCTAAGTTTCTAAATTTCCAAATTCTAAAACACAAAAATTCCTAAATTCCAAAGTTCTTAATTCAAAAATTCAAAAATTCTGAAATTCCTAAGTACCTAAATTCGTAAATGCCTAAGTTCCTAGATTTCTAAATTTCAAACGTTCCTAAATTTCTAAATTCCAAAAATCAAAAATTCCTACGTTCCAAAGTACTGAATTCCAAAATTCCGAAATTTTTAGGTACCTAAATTCTTAAATGCCTAAGTTCCTAGATTTCTATGTTGCTAAAATTCTAAGTTTCTAAATTTCTATATTCCCATATCCTTATATTCCTCTGTTCCTATATTCTTAAGTTACTATATGTATATTTCCACATTTATTTATTTACATATATGTATATTTCCACATATGTATAACATATTTTTATTTTCTATTCACCATAAATTACATAAAAATACACTTTTATGTATATTTAAGTGTATAACATACATATGTGGAATCATTTAAAATAATTTCCCCAAAAAGACCTACTTCCTCGACGATTAATATTAAATGCTTAAGTATCGCTTGTCAAAAAGCAGATGTTACCGAGTTTAATCTCGTCGGTGGAACATGAAAAAAGAGGACCAGAGGAAGCGATCTTTCGGTGATCTTATTACACCAGTCGTGACAAGAGGAATGAACCAAAGCCCACTCGAAGTCAGTCATGGGGTTCGTGGAGATTCATCGGTTGAGAAATTGGTTGTAGACAAAGTTTGTATCTCATCTGCGGCACTACGGTATCTGAACGAACACAATTACACGATAAAAAGCAAGTTCAACAAACCTAATTAAATCGAGTACATGTGAACGGGTATACAGTTGTTTTCTCTCCCCCTTTCGCTCTCACTTATCTTCTATGAACGTTGTATAGGGAGAGGATAAAAATAGGAAAGAGAAACTATTTGCTTTATGGAACAACGAAATAGAGTACCTATATATATAATTTATAGGAACGTTAATTATAGAGTAAAAGTGCTGCCAATGTTTCTACAGATATGTAGATAACAAGATACATAATATTATTTATACATGTAGATAAATTCAGTAGAACGTTAATAACGTTTATACAGATAAAATAGTTCAAGTATTAATAATATTTATATATGCAAAGTAAATATAATATTGATATTTATATAAGGAAAAATACTTATTTCATTTATATAGATAATAATATTTACAATATTCATATAGGTTATGTTATCTATAATATTGACAAATGTAATGATATTTATATAGATAACAATATTTGTAGTATTTATACAGATAATAATATTTGCAATAGTGGAATCTGTAGATTAATATATAACGTTGCAGTACTAAGATAAGACTACTTCGTAAAAAGTTTAATCAAAGAGATACAAAAATCGAAAAAGTGAGAAAAATGTAAATTCTAACGATTAAAATAATTCATTATTTATATAAGTAACATTACCTACGATATTCTCCTATATTTGATATAAATAACTATATGGATAGTAATATTTACAGGTTATATTTATAGTAATATTTATAGGTTAGAATACTCATAGGTGCAGCACGATATTCACAGATAATAACATTGCTATAAATAAAATATTCACGTCAGAAGTTTTTCATCGAAAGGAAATAATTATAAAGAGAAAAATTATTAATAGGTAAATACTCGTTGCCCTCTTTTTCCATAATTTGTATTAAAAATCTGCATTATACTTTATACCTTTTCTCGGGACATTAAGGTTAACTTTTTTCTCCTACATACATACTTTATCGAAGCATTAATTCTTTGCTTCCGTAATCTGTACCAGTTACGATTACCATTATCGTTATAGTTTTTACCAGCCATATTTTTACGAACTATAGTGAAACTAAAATGAGAATACGCACAGACGCTAACTAAATTATACTCTAACCAACCGACTGACTATTATTTCGCATTTCGCTCAAACATTCATCGCATAGTAATCACGCGTTGTAGGAGAAATAAATGCGATATAAAAATGGAAAATAAATCGTAAACTATCTTTCGACATTTTAGAGGCATATATAGCTTCTAAGTCATGACTCATGTGCGGCATAACGAAATCGCATGAACGGTATTCGTTACTATACGAAACGTGAGCTGTGTTAACTACGAGTGGAAAAACTAAGAATGAAATAATTCCACGGCAAATTATTCTTGGAAGTTGGGTCACTATTAAGGAAATGCCGCTTCCGTACAGTCCGGATGCACGTTTCAGCAAGAATAGAATGTTCATTTCGTCCTTCGCTGCTTATTGGTCCTTCTGGAACGATACCGCACAGTTAGCGATACGAGTGTCCACGGTTAAAAATTTTTTAATCTTCTATATCCACGGACAAAATATTTTATATCCTTTTTAATTTAGCAATCAAATTTATTTTTATCAAAAAATTTGTTCGAATAAAACTTTAAAAAGTTTTTATCACAATTTTGAATACGAATAGCACAATAAGGTGTAGTAGTATTTTTGAATGCTGAAATAAAAATTTTAATAATAATAATAATTTCTATTATATTACTAGAATATTTTTAGAATCGATTACATATTTATATCCTCTATATTCTAGTTTTTAAATTTGCAATTTTTTAATTTTTTAATACAATTTGGAATTTTATAATTTACAGAATTCTTCATTTAAAAATATTTATAATATCTATATTTTAATTTTTAAATTTGTAATTTTTTAATACAATATGGAATTTTATAATTTACAGAATTCTTCATTTAAAAATATTTATAATATCTATATTTTAATTTTTAAATTTGTAATTTTTTAATACAATATGGAATTTTATAATTTACAGAATTCTTCATTTAAAAATATTTATAATATCTATATTTTAATTTTTAAATTTGTAATTTTTTAATACAATATGGAATTTTATAATTTACAGAATTCTTCATTTAAAAATATTTATAATATCTATATTTTAATTTTTAAATTTGTAATTTTTTAATACAATATGGAATTTTATAATTTACAGAATTCTTCATTTAAAAATATTTATAATATCTATATTTTAATTTTTAAATTTGTAATTTTTTAATACAATATGGAATTTTATAATTTACAGAATTCTTCATTTAAAAATATTTATAATTTCTATATTTTAATTTTTAAATTTGTAATTTTTTAATTTTTTAATACAATTTGGAATTTTATAATTTATAAAATGTTTTATTTCTGTAATATTTCTACGTTTTACGTTCAGCATGAAATGAGATTTATTCAAAAAATTATCTTTCTCTTACTAATTGCGGAACTTATTTGTCTTACAATTTCTCCGATTTATGTATTTCTTTGGAATTATCAAGAGGAAGAGCATCGTGCCATCGTGACCTAGTTTGCCCAGTAATTAATAGCATTAATTAGTGAACATGACATGAGAAGAAAAAGAAAGAGAGCAAAAAAATATTGTTCTTCCTTAAGACATTTTGATACCATCTTGAGACTGAATCATTTTATCTAGAGCAAACTATAATATCGACCAAGAACCAATTCGTAAATTTAAACAAAAATAGATAAAATTATTTTAGCATTTGATATGATCAAATTCTGTTCACAAGAAGAATCATTAGAAATAAATTTTAATAGATATTACAATATATTTAACAAACATTAACAACTTCGAAAGATTAAATTTTCAGATCAATAGATAAATGGATTAAAATTCAAAATTAAGAGATTAATAGATTAAAATATTAGTAAATAAAAATTTGACATTAATATATTAAAATTCGAAATTAATAGATAAATGTAACAGATAAAAATTTGAGGTTAGCAAATTAAATTAACATTAAATTTCATTAAAAAATAATGATTAATTATTGCAGATCTTTTTTGTAATAATTCATAACAGAATTTAAAATCAGTAAGTACTAAGTAAATAATATTTAATACGTTTGATCAATTTTTATTCGAATACTAGAATTTACTAGAATTTACTAGAAAATACTAGAAAATTTATTCGAATACTAGAAATGTTACATAAATATGCAACTTTTATACAATGTATAGTGTTACTCTGATATCATATTTTTTCTGATGACAGCGAAATAATATTATAACTCAGTAGGGAACGAAAATAATTTTTATTGGTGAGTTCGTCGGGGTTACAAGCTACTGCTCGTTACACGGACACTGACCTTCGAATCAGCTAAGAGGAGAGACTAACAAACAACCACAGCGAACCTCCATTTTGAGACGGCTAATTTTCAACCAGCGACTGAAAACGACGTTTTAACTGATGGTACGTGGTAAACCTAAAACTAAAAATCTACTTAATATTACAAGTACAGACCTGTAATATATACCTTCGTACAGTACATATAAATAATGTTGATTAAGATTTTATGATGATAAATAGCCATATATAATCACGTTCCTGACTCAATGAAGGTGAACATTAATTTTGTTAAAAGTGACTGTATGCTTCCTACAATAGCAAAACCAAAAAATCTAAAACCAGTGATTTTTAGTTAGGTAATTCTACCTCTAATTAATCTAAAAGGTGAAATAAAATTGTATATTCGTTAAAATATATTTTATTAGATAATTATTCATATAATTAATATAATTAATCATTAATATCGTGGAAAAAATTTCTAAAAATGTTGAATTTTGTTTTATATTGAAATCCTGGAATTTCCATAATGAATTTTCTGAATCATAGTTTGCAATATAAAATTGTGTTCTATAGATAGGAAATATTAATTTGACTGTGAATAGAATTGAATAACATTTAACAAATTAAATCATTCCTAAAGGGGGATTTTTATGTCTCACAGATATTAAAGATGGACACGTATTTCCTATTCGAAATAAAGGTACCAAATAAAAAGAACAAATATTTACTAGAAATGATATAATAAATTAACTTATTTAAAAAGAAGGGTATATGTTTAAAATAAAAATATACATTCTGAATTGTTATTTGATAAATAAATTATTTCCAAATAACTTCCTTACTTCAAATAATATTGCGAAATAATAAATAACTTTTTTTTCTTAAGCATGTTCATTGATATAAATTATTCTATATTCTTAATATAACAAGGTATTTAATCATTTCATTCGATAATTGACTTCTAGAATCATTAATAATGTCAGCAAATGGAAAAAGTTGTTTAATTAATATTAATGATAGCAGAGAAGTATTATAACATATCGACACTTTTTGCAACCATAAATTGTTCTTCAGCATAACCATATTTTCTCGTTTATCACTGGGATATTATAAAATTTCTAATTTTATTGCGTTTATTACCTTACTTATCTATAATCTATATATCTTACCATATATCAATAATTCTCAATAATCCACATCTCAAAAGCTTAAATTTTGCAGTAAAAATAAATTCTGTAGATAATATAACGTAATTAATAATTTTGTATTATTAACAGTAAAATAACGAAATTATTTGAAAAATAAAGCGTTTGCAAATAATTTGCATTTACATCGCAAATAAATATTTTCCAGACCGAATAAATTATTTCAAATACAGAGACAGTGAAGTAGAATAAAAGTATCAAAATGCTCACGATAAATGAAATAAAAATGGAAGAAATCAAAGGAAAAGGGTAACCGAAATAAAAATAACAGCAAAAAGAAAGTTTTATCCGATTAATTATTGGAATAATATTTTATTTCGATAATGTCCAACCGTGATAAATATTTGTTCACTTCAGGACGAAGAGAAAAGCTATAATTAATATTGGTAATTGACAATTGATAATTGTATTTAATAATATAAAACTGAGAGATAATAAGCGTCTCTCAATATTGGACGATATTGTAACAAAGGAAATCTCACGAAACATAATGCAAAAGAAAGAAGTTTCAAAAATAAATTAAAAAATATGGCGAACATTTAAAGACAGAACATGATCGCTAGTCGCGATTCGGTTAAAGTTTGACTATGTAAGATAGGAGATAGTGTATTGAATGATTTAAGGGTCACTGATAACCCCTTATTGAATCACAGCAGGAAATACTAGACTTCCGTTTGAACCGTACAAGTTACCGATAACGTTCATGTGTCCAAAATAAATATAACAGGATAGAAATAAAGTTGCTGCCTATAAATAGGTGAATCGAAACGGGTTACATAGTATACACCCGTATTTATTATCTCTAGTAAGTAAAATATGTGTTAACACTAGAACTAGTGACCTGTGTTGTACACCTAAAGAAATAATAATATACATTAATAAATACATATTGTATATACTTATATATGTAGATCAAAGTAATTAACTATACTTTATATATATTATGTATTTATATTAGTATGAGTATTTGTATATAAGATACTATATTTAAAACTTCTATAGATATACATATATATGAGCCATTCGCTGCACAAATTGATTAACTCCATAAAACAAAAAGTGGAGAAATGCAACGAAATAATGTATATTGTTTTTTAAAATTCCCTTTATAATTTAAATCGAAATAAATATCGTAGAATGCATAAATACAAATGTAACTTTCATCTAACGGTATATAAAATTTTTTAATCAAAGTGACCTCTGAAATAAATTATTTATTATTCGGTGGCCAAAAAATTTTTGTCGTTTAATGGTGTTAATCTTAATTATCAGAGAAAGTTATTATAAATATAAAAAGTTATGACTATACCAAGTGCTTAGACACTTAAATTTAAGATTTTTCAAAAAGAGGAGTTAATCGATTTGTGCAGTGAACTGCTCATATATAATAAAATATATAACAAAATAAATAAAAAATAAATAAATAAATTCCTATTTCTTGTTTTGTAGAATTAATTAATTTGGCAGGTGAACGAATCTTATACATGTATAATTATGTTTATATATATAATTGTGTCAGTTAACTATAAGAGTGGAAAATCTAAAGTCGATTGTAATATTTTTACTGGTGCAGTAAAGTAAATTCTAGCGCTAAAATGGAGTATTTGAAAGGATATAGTAAGTATATCTAGCACAGGGGAATTCCCAAGATCTTATCAGGAAAATCAGAAAATAATTCTATTGTAGTTTATGTGTAGATCAGTATAGCATACTAAAACATAATTTTAAATAATTATACGATATTTACAGTGCATTTATTACAAACATGAACGATCAAGGTATTGTATTTAATTGAAAATCGCCTTAAGGCAGTCACAGCAGCAACAGATGGGTCATAGTCGTATTAAAATTTTATTTCCCAATTAACGGTGCCTTTAACTAATATTGCATGTCGCATTTGCATAATTTCACGATCCACGATGCATAATGATGGTAAATGTACTGTAAATGCATACTAAATTATAATATATCGTTAAATAATTAAAATAATTAAATAATAATCGAAGTTTAACATATCACTGAATCATTTTCAAATTTTGCTAATATAATATGAATACTTCCCTTCTATATATCATATCATATTGCTTTGAATATAGCAAATTAACAAAAATATAATACTAATTAAAAATAGGAAATATTGATTCGAATATTTTCCATAAAAATATTTATTTTAGTCTAATACTTAATTTAATTTTCATATTATATTAATTGATATTAACCCTTTGCACTCGACGATTTTTTGGCTAAAGAAAGGTACGAGTTGAAAAATTTTCTGCTATAAGGCAGATGATATTTTTCGAGCAGTAAATAAGAAATCGTATAATAATTAACACGTAGAATTATTTAATTTTGATATCTCGCACAATACTACATTATTTTACATTTGACATATTAATTAATATCGAGCTTTGAAATTTTATCAAATGGCGACTGAAGGGCGTCTCCCGAGTGCAAAGGGTTAATCCTCTAAGTGTGTTATTTCATTTTCAAAGTATACATCTGTACGCACAATTATTTTCAAGCGACAAGTGTACTCCACAAAAACAGAATAAATGCACTTGCTGTAAAATTGAAATAAAATACAACAAAAATAAACCTTTCTAATTGTTTTTCAACAAAATTTATACTTTTATCATTTCAAAATCATCATTACAAAATTATTTGTAAAATTCAAAATTTCATTTTACTCAAACTATATTTATATTAAACAAACAAGTATTATTATTTCAAAACATGTGAAAATTATAAATATATTTCCTGTTTCACCTAAATTATATTTCAAGAAGCAAAAGCGAATTTTTTCCTTCATGAGTATATTTCTCATTAAATAAAAATTGCCATCTTTTCATGGGAAATATACTCCATATAAACATAATATAAACATGAAAAGGGCCAATTAGTAATTTATATTGCATATAAAAAAGAATTTAATTAAAAAAGTAGATTACCAATAAAGCCTAATTTTACAATTACAGGATAAGTTTCAATTTTACAATCGGAATTTAACTGATTTACACTGATGTCTATTAAAAATCGTTAATTTATTAATAACAATAACAGCGTGATCCTGTGCTCTGAATGTATATTACTCGAAAATTTGTGCAGAATGAGACCAGACGCGAACCGATATCTGATTCTCCGGATCAGATAAAATTCTCACGAGTCAGAAAGATTGGAGAAAGTTGGTGGACAAGCACAGTTAAAACAAGCTGGCTCGCAATCCAACGATCAGCAATAATAAATACTAGAATAAATAGAGCAACGTTTGCACGTATACATTGGCCGATATGAAAGCCAAGTCGTAACGTTAGACAACCACGGAACTTAATTAGCAAATTTTGGGCGGGAATGTTAGCTTATGGGAGGGTACGATAACAATCGCGCCTAACAAGCTTTCAGCGAAATGTATGCCTGACACAAATTACACGTGTCTATATATCTTACTTCGCAAACACGATCCGAGTTGGAAAGAATTTTTAACGTAATACCGTCGCTACAGAAAGTGGAGGAATTATGAGAAGATAGTATGACTTTTATAGTATATAATGATATCACTGTATAATAATATTAATTTTATTAAAATAGTATTAATTTTATGGCAGAATAAAAAATTTATAATAAATAATTATAATTAAGTAATAAATCGTAGACAGGTGTTTTTGGGAAATTTTAGTTGAAAAATGTAAAATGTATCTAATACAAAAATTTATTTTATTATAATATTAACTTTGTGAGAATAGTATTAATTTTATGGCAGAAAAATAAAAAATTTATAATAAATAATTATAATTAAGTAATAAATCGTAGATAGGTGCTTTTTGGGAAATTTTAGTTGAAAAATGTAAAATGTATCTAATAAAAAAATTTATTTTAGTTGTGAGGTAAATATAGGCCTTGAAAGGTTAGGCACATTTTAGTTGAAAAATGTATAATGTACCTAATACCAAAATAAATTGTGAGTTGTAAGTATTACAGTATTTATTTTACAAGGAATAATAGTGGAAAGGGCTAGGTAAATTTATTATGAAATCTTAAATAATTTTACCTTGCCACAATCGTTATTTTTTCTTTTTTTTGGAAGTAACAATAAAGCATATCATTTTTTAATAAATATAGTTGATAGGTACCATAAAATTGGTATAGTTGACAGGCATGGTACCATAAAATTGGTATAGCTGACGGGCATGGTACCACAAAATTGGTATAGTTGATAGACATGGTACCATAAAATTGGTATAGTTGATAGGCATGGTATCATAAAATTGGTATAGTTGACAGACATGGTATCATAAAATTGGTCTAGTTGGCAGGCATAGTATCATAAAATTAGTATAGATGATAGACATAGAACCATAAAATTGGTATAGTTAACAGGCACGGTACCAAAAAATTGGTATAGTTGATAGACACGGTATCATAAAATTGCTATAGTTGATAGGCATAAAACCATAAAATTCATATAGTTGACAGGCATGGTACCATAAAATTTGTATAGTTGATAGGTATCATAAAATTATTGATAGGTACTGAAAGAACATGTATATTCACGTGTTTTCGAATTACAGAAAATAGAAGAGGAGAAATTAATACTAACTTGTTAAGTATAATATTTTATAGCTAAAGAATGAAAAATTTATAACGAATAATATCAAATGTTATTAGTTGGTTGAATGCTTCAATTAAAGAATAAAAATACGGTGTTGGAATAATAGTGATGAAGATAGGGCAAATTTATTACGAAACTTCAAGTAACTTTCCTTCCTGCAGAAATCATTTTAGCACGGTTCGCTATTTTTCTATTCCTATTTTTATGGAATGAAATACATAGTATCTTTAAAAGTTATTGATAAGCATTAGAAGAATATGTATGTGGGATCTTGAATTACAGGAAATATTGCGATCATAAAAGAATAATATTAACCTATTAATTATAAGATCTTACGGTCAAAGAATGAAAAATTTATAAGTAATTAATGTAGTTAGGTCAGTCCTGGTTCGCAATAACCATAATGTGATTTGTACCTAATACAATACACAGCTAATCATGGATATTAATTAATTTACTTTAAAAATGAAATAGATTCATTATTCAGCTTCAACATATTCATTATTATAATGGATTCGACAAACTTAGCTAAAAATACCAATAAATGGAATAAGAAACACTTTATTGTATACTTAATCAGTACACAATATTTTGGTTTTTGGTGTTTTAATACTTGTGGTTCTTGCGTTTACTGGAAAATGATCTACACTGTAATATGATCTACAGTCACCAATATGTTCCTTCGAATAGCATATGTTTAAAGATTTGTAAGATGTAGCAAATAGAATATTGTTAAATACAAGATAAGTCATAATAATGTACTATATGCATTATAGCTGCATGATACATGCTACATATACGGATTTTAAAATTGAAATAAAAATTCAATTTTGATCAACAAGAATTAATAAATAACATTTAAACGTAATAATATTAATAGTTAAAAAATTTGGTTACAAAGTAAGCATTTGCTCTTCAAATGATATAAATGTATTATATATATTTATCAATTTTTGTGTTTTGGTTAAAAAAGAATAATTCGAATATTTTACAAAATTCGGAAATTACGAAAGTTGATGACGAGTAATGAAGAATTTAGTATATATTATTTAAAGAATTTTTTGAAAATTCCTAATGTAATAATTTGATCGATACAGTATCAAGCACTAAAGATATAAAAAGTTAAAATAAAAGTGTGAATTTTTTTTAAATTATACATTGCGTAAAATCGTATGAACTGCACATATACTATTGTATTGAATAATTGTTTAAATCAAGTTTATAACAAACAGCTTCATACTTTAGATAAAAACATATGCACCATTTGTAAAAGTAATTTATAATGATATATCTTCAATTTAAAAATTCAATTTGCAGAATATTTGTTTCAATAAATTAATCCCCTATAATCGGTATTTTACTTGTTTATAAAAAAAGATAATTGTATATAATTAAAACTTTTTATTTTAATTGGGAATCTGATTTCTCATTATTATTATTATTATTACCATGCACTAACAATACAAAAGATAGTCTCATTTGACGTAATTATATACTAATAAAATATAATAGTACATTGGCAAACAAACAAAACAAAATTCCCTAAATATGGGCACATGAATATGCACGCAACTCTCAAGTCACACAAGCGTTATAGAGGGTTAACTGAAAAGTTAAAATAACCATATCTAAAAACATTCACAATAATGTCGAATAAGTTAATTCGAAAGATATTTCGGTATACGAGCACGCGTGAAAATCGTTATATCAATTGAAAACAAACTACTTCGATAGCATTACTCGACCGTATTCTTCACTGTCCGTGAAGATATCGAAGACTCGCGAAGTTGAATTGAGCGTCGTCTAAAATTAAGCGATAACGTCACATGCACCCGTGCCGACGGCACATAGTGACATCATCTTGCGGACTCACGCACGATTACGTGTCTCTTTTCCTCTTATTCGTCGTTAACCCTCTCGTTACTACTCCCACTTCGCTCGCTGTCTTTCCTTTCTCTCCTTTTCTTCATCATTTTTATTTCTGTCCCGCGTGTCATTTAATCTCCTTCCCTTGCGAATCCGTCTTATCGACATTTACGCTGACTCCTTCGTCCTCTTTTACTTTCTTCGAGCAAAAACGAACAGAGCCAACGACTGCAGTAATTCACTCGGTTCACTATAATCGCGCAGCGTGGATATAACACCCGTAAAATCCTTTTAACGCGTTTCGCAATTTTGCACTGTTGGCGGCGCGGAATCATTTCGCGACAGGAGTACAGATGTCGCGACGATCGATTTATAATTGATTGCTTCGACCGAGTAAACGAAAAGGTTAGGATGCACTGAATTCTTTGTAAAAGTAACTCTATAAGAGCAATTTTTTAAATTAATTTTTAGTAGTGTTCATTTTTTCAAAATACATTTTATGGTCTGTAATTATATCTTTTATATAAATGCGTTATAAGTCGAAGTTTAATTTCATAAAACTTGTTGTCCTAGAAAATAAATTTTAAAATTATTTAGATTAATGTGAAACTAGTCGATAGAAAATTTATTTGTTACTTTAATTTATACAATAGAAATAATACAGTCTAAATATATGTTAGTAGTATTAGAAATAACCAAATTATACAAATTATTTAATTTTTTAGTACATTAGAAATCTTCGTTTAAGAAAATAATGTGGATACTAAGGAAGGAGGAAAACAACCGCAATAAATAATTAAATAATATTTAAGAACAAAGAAGCAGGTAAAGCTAGTACATTCTTTAAAGGCAACGTTATATATTTTCTCATTATTTATTATAATATAAAAATTACTGATATTTTCAGTTTCAGGCATCTTTTGCAACAGATTTTCCAAAATTAAATGGCTTTATAAATACTCATAGATATATATGTATATTTTTTATTTTATTTTTAATTTTCTTGGATAAAAGAAAGTTATTTCAAATGTAAAAATATTATAATTGATCATTAATGTAAGATAATAATATTATTAATATAAAAATATCAAATAACACCTGAGAAATTAAAGAAAGGGTATGAAACAATTATCCTTGTTCAGAAAAAATATTTTATAAATTAGAATGCTGCAAATTAAATTTCCGCAAGTAAGTTAATATTCATACAGTTCTAAAGTAATTTGCAAGTATGTTAAGTATAGTACAGCTGAGCGAATAAAATCAAAGCAACTGCAATTAATTGGCCACAATAAAGTAATTTTAATTTTGATTACTAGAGAATTGCAATACTCTTACTATGAAATACCAGGAAATTTCTATGTTAATTAGTTTCCTATTTTTATCAGTGTGCCATACTTTTCATATCCTGCATAAATTATTATATGCTTTATTTAACGCATATCCGCCTGATGGACGTTTGCTTCCAATTACTGACTTTAATTTCTTCATCCTTTCTAGGGGCATTCACACGTACACGATTTCTTGGCATTTATCAGTGGAATAATTGATATTAATTTCAGTAAAGAAATTAATTTCCGTCTTTCCCGTATTTCAGCATACAACAAAACAAGTGCAAACGTAAATTTCATTAGACATTAAAACATTTCACGCGTTCCAGATACAAGTGTCGTGTTAAAAACGTAAAAGTGGTAGTAACCGACTTTCACGAGACTAATGATCCAGTCAGATGCGATAATTAGAGACTTAACACGCGTTAACCAACCGCTGCAGAAGCACTCAGCTGAGTCATTGCGGCTCAGTACAAAAGACATGCCAAGAGATCTATGAACTTGCACTTATTCTCTACAGTATCATCATGAATAATATCTATGGGTCTACCTTCCTAAAGTGAAGAGGTCTGTTAAACAGAACAAAAATGCAATAAATAATATCATCGATATGAATTTCAAACAATAACAACATAATGAAAACTGCATTTCCTTAACATACAATATTATGTGCAGGATGGAAAAAGTATCTAGGATAATGATTTCAACTCTTCGTATAAGGAGTTCAATAACAGAACCTGAAGTACAGCCTCAATTGCTGAAATATTAATCCACTAATTAACTCAATAGTACATAGTAATATGGGTAAAGTATCATGTAAATTTATCATTCATAAAGTATGTCAGTTATTTATTAATGTAAGGATATTCCATGAACTATTCCACTTGAGATATCTTTTTTAATCGCATCAGCTGCATAATTTAAAAGAATTTAAAGAAGACGTTACTTTTAGCTCGGTTGTAGAATTTAAATGTAGAAACACATGATACGATAAAATTGATCTTTCTTTCAAGTAACTTATTTTAACAATAATATAGCCACTTTCATGACAATTTAGATGAAATAATAAATTGAGTATAAAAAGGCTGGGGATAGATTTTTCCTCAAATCTACCGTTTCTGAGACCTTTGACTTTGTTCGTTTTATTACTTTCATTATGAAACATGTCCAAATGTATGCGTAGTAATAAGGAACCTCGCTTCATGAAGCGACGTATAATAAAAATAATAGGATGAACAAAGTTAAATATCTCAGAAATGGCAAATTTCAGGCCACATGTATTTTAATACTTTACAGAATGCACGATTTTATGAAAGTCAAGTATAATGAACTTTCAGATTTCCACGACGCATTTATCTGCAGAGAAACTGTTATTATCGTGTTACATATTATCTCAAATCTCAGAATTTATATAAATAACACTTCTGTATATTGATTGAAATAAATATTGTTTAAAAATATTTCAGATGGACAGAGTTTATGAGACACGCTGTATCACATCTTTCACGTACTTTTTTGCAATCAAAGAAGATGAATAATTGCACGGAAGAATAGATCTTTGAATTTTTTTCCACTATTTATAGGACGTCCCAAAATTCATGTAAAATTTAAATTTTGCACCATTTGCGCGGTAGTATTGTCAACGAAAAAGATAACACAACGTGACAGTTGACAGTTCAGAGTTACTAAAAATGGAACACTACATGAAAGAACAACGTGTCTTTATTGTTGAGCACTATTTACAATTTTTAATTAAAAACCAGTGTTTTCTATCAAAATTACTTGCGTGAATTTTGAGACACTCAATATATCAATATTATCCAAAAAACTTTAAAAACCAGAATTATAAACGTATTAAATAATTTTACAGAATTGACACAAGGATAAAATATTAATGTATAATACATTATTATTAACTATATATGAAATCATCATTTCTTGCCATTTTTAATATAAAAAGAAGAAATAAAACGATTAAATATATGTTGATTATTCGTTTTATACAAAATACTAATAATCCATTTGTTCTTGAACAAACCTTGGAATATCTAAACAGGCAAGTAACCAATTTTCAATTAATAAAGAAACGAAACTTTTGATATAACTACTTCATAAAACTTCAATAAAACTTCATAAAATGACATTTTTAAATGTTATGAATTTAAAGGAAACGCATCCTGGAATGCTGGAAGCTTCGCGGTTATAAAATGGCTGGTCGTAGAATGGGCTTCGAACGTTCCCTCTTGGGATCGCTGAACTTCAAGGAGAGTCGAAAGTTAGGGGAGGTTATGGCCCCTGACGACGACGACCGATGGATAGGAGGGAGCATGGAAACGCATATGCGCAGCCGAACGTAGCCAGACGAGGGTGAAACGAGGGTAAAACAAGGGTGCATAGACTGTGCGGAGCCAGCCTCGTTACCAGGGATGCACCCCTGGATACAAAACATTGCCTACGTGCTGGTCCATGAGCCGTGAAAATGATTAAACCATCGTGTAGCCGAAGTGTACAATAACCGATTTTTATTTATCCCCCAAAGGCGTGATTTTCAACCTTAATTTTCACTTTACGATCTCACCAATCACCTGTATCGATGATTTTCACGGTTCATGTTCATGAAATTGAAGTTCAGATTTAAATTATAGCGGTTCTTGTATTTTTTATTTCTGAAGATTTGTCGGCTTTGTTATTATATGTTCAGTTAGTATTAAACGTATTACATATATTATATACATTATATTTAGTACAAAATAACAGATTATACAATATATACAATATATTGTAGATTTGTCTGCTTTGTTATTATACAAGAGTGTCTCAACAATGGTAGTACAACCGGGAAGACTGTGATGTAATATGCAGAAACGAATCAAAAAAATACAATCAAATTTTTTTATTCGAAGCTTTGTTTTCGACAAAATCGATTTAGAATATTCACCGAGTATGCGTGTACTTAATTATGCCTTAGATGTATGGACAATATATCTAATAATATACTAATGTAATATATGTAATATATAATATTTAATATAAAATAACACATAATAAAAATTCGCTAATAGATAATTAATGTAACGCAAAACCTGTAATAAGAAAACAAATCAATGACCATAATAAGCAAAAGTAATTTTAAGAATTTGTTTTTTTATATTTCCTTTATTTTATGAAGTTGTTGTTATTTATTTCTCGTTACTTTATGTATATACACAGAAACTATATTTTTCAATAATATTTGAACATTTACAAATTTTCTGAAATAAATAAAAAATTCAGCGAATATAGGGTTCGTAATATGTACATAATTCGTAAAATAAATAAATGTCAGACACATTACTGATATTTATGCAGAAAGTATGTTTAAGGTAAAATTGAAAGCTTGCATTCATCATAGCCTTAATTAGCATTAAAATCGAGATGTCGTAACATGAAACGCATGTTATGCACGAACATGGCTGTTTACGTACGTTGCCATTCATATTTCCTACATAAGTACGTGGTTGCATCCGTAATGCATACGCATCTCGCGTTTACCATAACTGTGGCCACGACAAGGTTTCGAATTTTCGTCTTCCAATATATTATCACTTTCCGAATTCTGTAAATACCGCAAGAAGAAGTAAAATTTAAATTTACAAAATGACAAATTAATAATAAATTAACATACTTATACTTTCGGGTTACAATATGTAGCAGAAAGAGTTATCGATGTTACATAAATGTAATTAAAGTTACAACTTACCGCAAGTAAAAAATTGCAATAAAACTAAAATCCAAGCGAAACTATCGTTGATTTTAAAAAAACATTTTTTTTCATAAGCAAAATACGTGTTCTATTACTATCGGTATGTATAGACCGCATCGTCGAAGCTACGTTAAAATTCTGTTTGAAATGAGAACATACGTTCATGTCCAAACACGTTTAGTGCACTAGAATGTCCGTCTGAATGGACCCACATACTAATGTAATTCACCGAGTCCTGTTCTCAATGATGATACGTGAACCGTAAAGAAAAAATAAAAAAAAAAGACAGACGAGAAGAAAAGAAGGGAAGAGAACTCCATATAGAGAGCAATAACACGGCAATAAAAAGCAATATAACACGAGGAACGAGTTACGTAAAGTATGTATACAACGCACGTATTTACGATTTACTGGCACGGAACCAGTTCCAAGCACGCGGATCATCCGGAGAATCGATGAAGGGATACGTCTAAATAATCGCGATGCGTTCTCGAACGCCGTGTATACGCGATTGTGGGCCAGCGGACTGACTATGTATTTCTTGATACTTGGTCGTAGAGCGATCAAGATGGTCGTACGCTGCCTCGTCTTTCTCTTTTCACGGTATAGTGCATGATCGATAAAAATGTGGAATAACCGTGGTAGTAGAATCGTGTCGCAGTGCACACCGGTTAGTGACACACCTAGGATTCTCTGTTGTGGCAGTCGTCCAACTACCAGCCCGACACCCTCACCCACGTTACTGTTGAATAAACCTATGTACATATATAGACGATGGAGAAGCTGGAGGAAGATGGAATACGATGATAAAGGGAGGGGAGGCGGAGCGGAGGGGGAAGAAGTGAAAGGGAACCGGGATCGGAGAGGAAGAGAGATGGCAGCTAGGACCTTTGTGTACAAAAGATGACAGTCGAGCGAGCGAGTGAACTATAAAGCGAGGCAAAAATGCTCGTGGAAAAAGGGTGAAAAATGGAAGTAGAGGTAAAAATAAAATTCCCTTAAATTTTGTAAGAAGAGAAAAAGAGTGAAGGATTGTAAAAGAAAAAAAAAAGGACGGATACTAGATATTATTTATAAAGCACGGAAAGAGAGAGAAAATGGCCACTAAAGAGATAAAAAAAGAGGGAAACATGAAGGGTAAAAGCAGGATAGGAAGCAAATGAGGAGGATAGCAGCAAGAGGGGAGTTTTCAAAGTTGCACAGGTATAAGCATACATGGCTATATATTTACACTTTCATGTACACTTATACGCGTAAGTACACAAGCTCAATTATGCGCGAAGGGGTGCAGTCTAGCTCCTCGTATTCATTTTTTAAGAGTTTATGGAAGTTTAATTCGAAGGTTTAACCCTTTTTATGTTTCTTCATTAGGTATAAAAATTTAAATAGAAAAATTACTAAAATTAAACTATAACTGTATTTTAAATTGTATTAAATAAATAATTATTTTACACATAAGACTACCCAGATGTATTATTAAATAAAAAAATATCTATTTCTTGTTTAAATATATGATAAAATTGATATTACTATTTCACTGATCTAAATTAATAATGTATTTTACTAATAATAAGCGTAATCTAATAACACAATATAATTAAATTTTACAATAAGAAGATAACCGTTTATTTTTTTTTCTTTCTTATTAATTTGCGTAATGGCTTACAATACATTATCAAGTTATTTGTAAAATTTATTTCAACAATGAATGGCATCATCGCCACAATCATATAGGATGAATCATAAGATCCAGTGGTGAAACAATTGAGCAGTCAGATGCAAAATTTATGTTACAGGCCTACACCGAACACGTGTTCCTCTCAGCCAAATATCACAATTTTATTACACTTAGATAAAGACAAAGGATAATACAAGCCAGCTGGAATACACGTTAATTGCAAGATGTAACTATCTATAATTTTTCAAATACCTTTATTTACCGTTCCTCGATATTTCCACGAGTCACGTTTTCTTTTTAATATTCATTTATTTATAATTCTTATATTTTCTAATTTCCTTCTTTTCTAACTCAATAATTTAATTATTTGTTATTTTCATTATTTCATTTTTTATACGCAAAATACAAATTTTGATAAATATAAGAATTGAATATTTTTTATCTAAGTAGCATATATTGATCATTTAATAGATTCAGTATTAATGTATACAGAATTATTTTCAATATTCCCATAGATAATTCCTATTACAAAATAATTAATATAAATATATATTGTGAGATTTCACACATTATTATATATTTTTTATTCTATATATTATTATTTATTATGAATTTGTTATAAGAAAATGACGAGGTTATTAACATAGTGACACGAAGTTAGTGGCAAAAAGCATGAGTACACCCACACAACGTGCATAAGCCTTACGAGAAATTCAAAGGGCAATTGTTCTTCGTCAAGATTGCAAATGCACAGAGCCTTTCTAACAACGATCGTCTTCCTGCGATTACGATGCACATCTGCTGCCCTGCTGTATTCTTTATATCTCGTATGAACGTGCAATAACACCTACATGTGTGGACTATTCCACCCGTTTTTGATAAATCAGTTTTCAAAACAAATATTCCTAGAACCATTGTCGAACCACTCAGTGGGAGCTTATTATTTTATCATATACGTTAAATAATAAAATAATCATTATCTCAGTGAAATATTATGGTAGTGTGATAAGTTATTAATATAACATATAATTTTCTGAAGACATTGATTAATTCAATTATTTAATAGTAATAAGAACAGCTATTATCAGTAGATATTAATTAATAATACATTAATAAAAGATATAATAATTACAGAAAGTTTTACTATCAACAGATATCTTTGTTTAATTTATGTATAATATGTCTAAGAATAATATAGTAGTACATAGTTTACAAATCTTTAATATTAATATATATTTTTCTAGTAATATGTAATATAATATAATATATTATAAGTTATTAATTTAAATATATGTTGCCAGGTTAGTGTCACTAACCTCAAAGTCAATTTCTTAATATAAATTACCTCACGTATAGGAGTAATAGAAAAATGATTTTTATTGCGAGATGCCATTTCTCGTCACATTACGACACGTAGGAGTCTTTGATCGTATGATAGACGTTAAACGAAGAATGAACGTGACCCTTTTTCTGATTTGGTAGACCAATAACTCCTAGTTCACGGTCAAGCGAGAGCGTTTAGGCGCCACCAGCAGCGACGTGTCTCATACGTATAGAGGTAGTAGAGGGACCTTTATTTATGCTGCAGAAATAGCTCTATTCGCACGTGCACGCCATTTGGCCATGGGCCATTTCGTGGTGTGTGCTCCGCTACTCTCCTTTGTCTGCTTTCACGGTGAAGCTAGATGAGCAATGCTTAACGGTCTGGTCTTACCTGAGATTCTATGCACGCAACCTTGTTTGTAAGTATACCTTGAACTAGGTCGAGAACTTGATTTCATCGGTTTAAACTGATTATTGTTCTTTAAATTTCAGACATAAAAATTATCCTTGATACCTGAGATGTTGTTCCCGTGATCCCTATGCTAAATGGAGATTGAAAAAATTGAATATATAACGTGTGAGGTTATAAATCTTGTGTACTTTCTGTTAACAAAGTGAATATAAAAGTTAATACCGCTAACTATATGATAACTAAGATATTACAGTATATGTATGTATATAAGTTTGTGTATGTTATTTAACTTATGAATAAATATGTGCTTGCACTTTGTCCTACATTTACTGCGTATACTGTACATGATACAACAAATAAAGTTTCATAGTTGTTAATAGATAAATCAAATTTTATTTTTGAATTTTGTTAACATTATCAATTTGGAAGGTTAGAGCAAATTGTAAATTGGAACAGCTGATTAACAAATAGCATTTGAATAACGTAATAAAATTTTGAATTTTTAAAATGTCAATATCTATTTGCACTTAAGTACTAAAAACAAGATAATTATTAGGTTAAGTAATCGCATGTTAAAATACCAGAAAATTACTTATATATCTTTTTCTCGTTGTAGTATCAATAACAGTGTTAATAACTTTTGTCTCTTTTAAATTTAAAGACGACCGAGATAAGTAATAAATATTTAAATATATGCAATACAATATATAATAAGTAACTGATATAAAGTTATATATTACAGAGTTATAGAAATTATAAAAATTATAGAATTATATATAATTATATTAAAATTACAGAAAAGTGTTAATAACTTTTGTCTCTTTTAAATTTAAAGACGACCGAGACCAGTAATAAATATTTAAATATATGCAATACAGTATATAATAAGCAGTTGATATAAAATTACATATTACAGAGTTATAGAAATTATAAAAATTATAGAATTACATATAATTATATTAAAATTATAGAAATAAGCTAAACATTTTTACTTATTTTATTAAACAAAAATATATCCACTATTTTATATTTTATATATTTGCATATAACCTTGTACAGAGATTTTAAACACAAGATTTAAAATTATTATTAAGGAAAATGGTAATTGTAAAAAAGCAATTAAGTATAATCATAGTTATATATTCAGTTATTCCATATTCTTAAAAGCACCTTATATATCATATTTTCATATTTTGATGTCATTATGTTTCAACTGACGGAACAACACACGTGAAAATTTTCGTTGACTAATTTATGGTGTTTTCAAAGAAAAAGGTCTATTTTAAAACCAGGCCTTTAATGTATTACCGACAATACTATTCACTCTTTGTGACAATATTGTTAGATGTTCCTTATTCTTTATCACTTATTTTTATTTATTTAGGATAAACCAGAAAAATATTTTGAAAATAACAATTATTAATGTAATAACAATTTAGTGAATTAAGTACATACATATACCTAATCTTTTAGAGGTCTCAAAAACGAGTATTTTTGTTACCGTATTCCAGAGAACAATAACTCTATTTAATCCATAATCTCGATGTCAGTCAAAACTAACCGTCTTCTCGATTCTGTTACGATATTAATAGGCTTTGTTCTCTTCAATAGACGTCATCTATAAACGATAAACACGAGTCCAAAGAATCAATTAAAAGTGATACATAATCCAAACAAATTTTTCAAAAAAATGATTTAAAGACTCACATCTATTCAAATATCGTCCACCGCCTTTGTACAAAGAGACTCACTCGAGATCTGTATGTATACGGAAAACTGTCATGAATTTTAAGAAAGGTATAACCTATAAGGAAAAATTATCTATAGTGAATAAAAATAAAAATAAATAATACACGTAACTTCGGAAAATACGTTTGAAAAATACATAACACCGTTCATTGTCACCAAAAAAGTCATAGCTGTCGTGTTTTTTCTTGCAATTCCTATTATTTCAAAACAACGCAGCACCCGTTTCCCCAGAGTTCAACAGAGCATCGTATTACACAACACACAGCGTCCTTTCGTCTTCTCGAAAAACAGAAGATTCGCGGCAGTAACCGCCGAGCAAAGGGCGACATCTATCCTTGATTTCGCGCCTGCGAATGTGTGCGGTGTCACAGATTGACACATTGTGAACGCTCGGAATATAGAGAAAGAAAACTAGTGTCGACAATGGCGGCAGCAAATGCGTCGAAGAACAATCGTTCCTACTTTTTTAATTCGGAATCATTTTAGGAACAATCAAGTATCATTTAAGAATCGTTTAAAATTATTTCACCATCGAGACAACCATTCGAATTAATCTTTTGGACGTCAATGGACTAAACGGAATTTAACGACGTCAAATCGAGATAGTGATTTGAGCCAGTACATTATTGACAGCTGTCGATCGAAATCAGTTATACAAATTGGTCTATGCTTCGAGGTTAATACACCGCAACATTTTTCTATTTATTCGCTCTTTGCATTCGTATCAGTTACCCAATATTAATTTGGCAGGTAACCAGTAGCGAAGTAATTGTGCACCAATTTTGGTTAACACGAGACTCGTAACCTGAGAGGAAAAAATCCACGTAGGTCAATCGTAACAGCTTGTCATTTATTTAAGTGGACAGGCAAATGTAAGAAACGATATTTTTCTTCGTGTAATTTATGATGTTACTACATAAAGAACTGATATAAAATTTCATAAAAATAAAATTATTGTAATTTTGTGGGATTTATTTTGTATCCTTCATGTACATGTATGAAATAAAAATTCAACCCGAATAAATATTAATATCGAGCTGCGAATAAGTATGTGCTGTATGCACCAGTCAAACGAGTTTTTTCTCACTTTTATAAAACACATTTATAACACACTTTAGTTTAATTTTCATTTGAAGATAAATTATATTTTTTTTATATTTGAAGTAACACGTTGATGGACTTTATTTTACTGCTAATTTTATTTAAGGAAACATTGATTATCTTCAAATGTTTTAAAAAATTGTCTTAAAAATTTTCTTTTCACTGACATAATTGAAATATAAAATTATTGAATTTATTTCACTGAAATTTTAGATAATTATTGTAGATAAAATTACATACTCTTTATTGTAGGATTCCTTGTAACATTATTATATTTCTGATCATAAAATGAAAAAAAAGAAAAGAAAAAAATGAATTTCTAATATAAAATTGATTTTCTTTTTTATTTTCTCAATCAATAAATGACTTATATTTGCTAATGTAAAACTATATTTAAAAATGCGTTTTACATGAATTCTTCTTTAAGAATAATATTTATTTTCTATGAATATTTATTTTATTTTAATATATTTATTATGAGAAAAAGTTCTTAAACATATACATAGATAATTACACATATATTTTTTGGTTCTGCAAAGTATTTACCTCTTAAAAATATACAGACTTCCTTAAGTATTAATTTCACAATTTATTTAATCCCTTAAGATACCTCACATTGTTTTGATACAAGATATACAAAATTTCTTCATTAATTTAATTTTTTGGAACTCGACGAGTAAAATAAATATTTTAAACGCACAATACTTATCATGTAATAATAATAATAATAATAATAATAATAATAATGATATAGCTTTCTCTTTAAATTGCTAGCTACTATTCTTCTTACACCACATTAAAAAGCTATCAAGGTAAATTTAATGAGCTACAATACAATAGAATTGGACGCCATAAAATAACCTGGAAATAAAGGTGGCGCTTTAGAGTTTCTTTAACGTTACACTTAATATTGTTATTAACCAAATTTTTTGTCATATCTATTCATTCTTACTTTTACAAGCAGTATTAATAATAGCAATATAAAGTTTCGAAAGTCCTTTATTTATGTCTTTTCAACTCACTGAAGCTCATTATATTATAGCTATTGAATATAGTTATCGCTTTCATATGATTATAAAAGAACTATAGCTACCAACTTAAAAAAGACTCATTTCATCATGATTATGCGAAAACTGTTACATGTATAAAAGAATATATTCGAGCCACGAAATATTATTGAATTTCATTCACTTTTGTTTGTCCCATAAATCAGCCATTTTTCTAATTCCATGAGGAAAACATAGTCTAACGATTTGAATACGCGTTACATTATTTAAATAGCCTGTACTACATATTTAACAAGCACTTTAACGAAATCAATGCTTACACAAGTAAAAACAAAGAAAAATTTTCTTAGGTTATGAAGGCTGTCATTAAAATTCATATTTCAAGCGGAATATGCCGACAAAAGGTAATTATGCATGCAGAACTACGTTCAAAATATAAAATTCCCTTTTGCATGGAAATTAGTTATTTAGCACATTGATTTTAAATACTTGTTCGCTTCTCGCTGATTATCTTGTGACACATTTATCTATTACTCGCTACTCCTATTCGTATGTGTAATTTATGTTGATGAAGTTAGGTTAGTTTCAAGAAAAAGTGTGAAATATTGACTATACATTTACAAATAACCAGAACAAACTAAAAACTTCATACTACTAATTTACTACTAATCTTCTCATTCAAATAGTGAGAATTTCTATATATTCACAGATACAAAGGAGGAAGTTAAAAAAGTGGCCATTTTTAGCATCGCTTGTAAATAGAAAATTCCATCGGGACCTTTAAAAGCATCCTCCAAGGAACAAAACATTCCCTTATCACTTTGCCGAGAAACGATGAGAAAGTTGTCAAAAATGAGTCGAAATATGTGAAAATAAGAAGAAAATAATGAAATATAGGGCGTCACAGCAACGGTAATACAACCGAGTTAGGGGTGATTCTAAATGAAAAACTATATCGAAAATAAAGAATAAAATTTTTTCATTCGAAGCTTCCTTGTCGAGAAAATCGACTTTGAATATCTACTGAGTACGCTCATATATTGATAGTCTAAGTTAAGTACACGCGCACTCGGGGAATATTCAAGGTTAATTTTCTCGAAAAGGGAGCTTCGAATCAAAAAATTTTATTTTCTATTTTCGATTTGTTTTTTCACGTAGATTCACCTCCTCCTCGATTGTACCATCGATACTCATGTATCGATGGTCTATTCAGATAAGCTATAGACAAGTGCACGCGCACTCGGTGAATATTCAAAATCGATTTTCTCGACAACAAAACTTCGAATCAAAAAATTTTATTCTTTTTTTCCGATTCGTTTCTATATATAGAATCATCCCTTTCTTGGTTGTACTATTGTTGCTGAGACAGTCTGTATTTGATCGACTGATTGTTATTGTAATAACTGAATGTTTATTCCTTGGAGATACTCTTAAAGGTTCCGATAGAATTTTTCATTTCTAGGCAATGCCAAAAATGGTCCTTTTTTAACATCCTCCTTTCCAATTTATCCATTTAGAATTAATGTAAATGAATAAAATTACCAGTACCTAATTATTGTACTGTATTAAATATATATATATGTATACAAATAAAGTTATTAATATCTAATAATCTGTTGTTTGTTATCACAATTATCATCAGTAATATTTGTTATCACAATTAACGAAGAATACGTATATTTTGAATTTCTAATTTCACTTTCCCCACAACCTAAATGTCACTCACGGTGAAAGTGTAAAAGTAATTTAATATATTCGATTCATTTTTCATTTGTCATTTGACCGACTATACTACCCATCCCGTCACACCTGGCATTAGACAATGAAGGCATTGCGAAATTGCAAAATTACAGTGTATCGTTTGAACATCCTGTTTGCGTTGTCGGAATCACAATTCGAAGGACATTTGGTCCGTTACGAGAGACGAGGTGGCGGGAGTGACGAAACAGGCGCGAACGTTTCCATTCTCGCGACCAGAGGCGTGCACGCTTCTATATAATACATCATCCGCGTCGCATACACGCGTCCACGCACACGGCTGCATGCTCGCAAGCAGTCGGCTTAATTCAGCCGTACAAATTGCACAAAGCTGTCTGCCGACGATTCGTGTTAAAAATACGCCGCTGCTGACGCGTTTTCCAGTCTGTCGATAGTGAAAGCATTTTTGCGTCGCTTTCGGATCTTCCCACTTACAGGTTATACGCGTAATCATCTAAGCGTTTTTCCTCCCCTCGATTCGATCTACGGTTTATTGATTTGAATTTTCGCGTTTCAACTTTCTCGACGTCGTAAATCAGTCGGACGTGATAGCTTTACGAACACTTATCAATTACGTTTATTCCTTTTCTTTATGGCAAATGAGAAGTTCATTTTCTGTGATCATCTGTTAGGTTCGGTTTTTTCCTGTGTTTTCCATCTAAATTTTGATGTATTTCTAAATTAACTCTTTTAGTGACAAACTGTTAGTCGTAGATTAGTATTATATTTAAATGAACATATTGAATATTGGACGAGGTTTTTTTTTATTATTGCTGAGAAATTCTATGGTGAATAGTACATCAACTGATTCCAATTTTCGTTTCACGTATAATAATCATAATTTAAAAGAAAATTAAACGTGCACATATATGCACATATGTGCATTCGGTATTCCTGAAGAGGTTAAATAATTTTGTATTATAGTGTTGAGCCAGAATTTTTTCCCCAGGAGTAGTACATCTCCATTAAAGCAATGTACATAAAGATACATATAAATTACATTCCTCGATCCATATTTTGATCAAATAGTAACAAATCTGATCACACAAAAATTACAAAATTTTTCTCACTACATACCTCATATATTCAATATACCAAAACCTCACAATATCACTCACCAAAAATGAACCTATCTAATTCCAAATAAACTGTTGGTCTTGTGAACACTGTTAGTCGTGGATGTTGCATTTAAATGAATATATTAAATATTTATTGAACAATATTATAGCACAGGTTGAAATATATCTAATTGCGTTTACTTCTTCTCACGATACTCGTATACACGTTTACTCTCAATGAATTCTGAATTGCAACTAACCTATCCATCTACTCTCTCATTTATTCTCTTTTCTTTCATACGTTACATAAATATACACAGTCTATACCACACTTCATTCATTACACGTATACTCGATCCACTCGTTCTTTTTTACATACTTCATTCATTTTTACATCAATATATATATATATATTAAAATCTATGCCAACCATTACCACACGAACAACGATATATCGTCGTTCGCCATACTTGCGAAAAGTGTCAACGGCGATATATCGCTGCATACGTGATGGCGCCCAACTGTTCGCATCGCGAGAAAACTCTATCTCAAAATAAATTCGTGAAACGTTATAAATGGTTCAATTTCGTTGCAACGTAATTGAAAATATTTTTTACGGATTTAAGTTTTTGCTGTACTTATGCTGCATCAATCACTTGTTTTGTGGCAGATCCTTCTGAAGCTTGCTATGCATCACGGCATTATCCTTTAGTTTTGTTGTGTGATATTAATTATTTTGTTAGAAATGATTGAAAATGCAATATCTATACTTCGTACTAGGTGATGTACATAAAGCTATGATCAAACGATGATTTTTCTTATGTGCAAATACTGTTTCGAAAAAGAGAATTGATTTTTCTCTTTCTCGTACTATTTTATATTTAATTTTCATTCCTTTTTATAGAAAATTATACATTATTTTTTATACAGAATCATTAAATAAGGTATGTGACACAGGTTATAACAGTTACATGTTAGTACAAAATATCCTAGTAATAAAACGAGAAAAATGACGGTGCTGGACGATTTTCAGTGTGAGACACTGTATATACTAGTGAGAATACTGTTTAAGTGTAATTTAATTTCTTTAGTAGTAAATAATGGCGTCCAATAATGACATTTAATTTGTACGATTTCCTACAAAATCGAATCATTCTTTTCTATTATAAATTCTATCTAAATTAGTTCGAAAAATATAAAATTTCGTTACGTATTTCAGTTATTCTATCCTTAGTCATATATTTGAGTATACAATAAATTTGGCAACAATTACAAATGAGATTCTATTTATTCTTCGTCACGAAAAATTTATTTTCTGGCATTTATGTTACTTTCCGCAAGAACGCTTTATTTGTTTATATATAAATTATACAAGGCAAGGAAAAAATTGTAAAATTCTGTATAACTGATGTCAGATAAATTATTCAATTGACAATTGAACAAGTTACGTCGACATATATAAAATTGATGAAAAATATAGCAAATACAATTATGTAAAATAATCAAAATTGTAAAACACGATAGAATTTACATTGTATGTGGGAAGAACAAGATAATTCGTTACCCGAATTGCAAATGTTATGGACATAACTTGTTTATCTAGGGATTTTTTGTTTCTCAATGTACCGTTACAATTGCATAGAAGATATATTATATCAAGTTTATATTAGGTCATCCCATAAGTAATGTCACTTCTTATCTCGACTCGATGAAATGCTACACTGTGTTTCTAAAACGTATCTACCGGGTGTCCAAAAAGTTTGGGACCAAACTGAGGCTACGTGCTACTGAGGTCAAATAGATAAAAAAAGTTAATACAAACTTATGTCTGAAAAGGCTTTATTGTAAAGATATAAACGTTCAAAGATTTACGAACAAACTTCGTCTTACAATTAGTTGTAGAGAATTATATGTGCAGTACAAATTCTCAATAATGAATTTTATTTTTATTTATTTTTTTTTTTTTTTTTTTTTTTTTTTTTTTTTTTTTTAATTTTCAAACATTTTTTGTGTCAAGAAAAATCAGAAATATCTTTAAAGGCTTATATCTTTTCAATAAAGCCTTTTCGAACATATATATGTCCCAATGTTAATCAAAGTTAATATTAATAGTAATATTAATAATTAATAATAATAGTTTTAATTAATAATAATAATAGTAATTAATAATATCCTATGTTAATAATAGTAATAGTAACTTTGCCAAAAAAGTAATATGTTTTTGGTTACAATATTATATACATGAATAATAATTAAAGTGATATAATAAAAATAGATAGGTATATATAGTTATAGTTATGTATACATACACATACAAATTTATATGAACTTTCTTCATTTATTTGACCTCAGTAACATGTAATCCAAGTTTGGTCTCAACTTTTTTGGACAGCCTGTATATGAAGTTATTTGATGCACCTTAGAAAACACAAAAGCCCTTTACTTCAAAAATAAATAATAGAAATATTCACATTATCATATTTTAACGTTAAAAATTTAAATACGAATATCAATGAGATCCACTTACAGCATTATATACTTCATGGGTTTCTAAACAAAACAATACAGCTGCAAATGCTGCAAAAAACTGTTTAAGTTTATGAAGACAGGTTATAAACGTTAGAAACGTGAAAAATTGTTGAAAATGGCATCTAAAATTTCAAAACCATATAACCGCGTGCTGAATTAAATAAGACAAGATGCGGCCATCCGCAATGAATTAATAATGAGGCATTAAAGCATTTAATTGAAGAAGAATCTCGTTTAACCACACGAGCAATAGCAGTAAGATTAAATTTCACTAACAGCACTGTTCACAGGCACTTAACACGTTGAATGCCGGGACCAATATATACATACATAACCTGTACACCGCACTGAAATGATTTTGTTGTCTTAACACAATACTTACAATATGTGCAAGTGATATATGTTTATACAAAAATAAAACTACTTAAATGCTATATAATGCATCAGTTTTTTCACGTCATTGAAATTGAGAGAACGATATTGAAAAATTTACAGATATTTATTTACATTAAGGAAATATTTTTAATATTGTTAGTACCGTCGATCACCGATTTCTCCCACAGCAGCGCAACTAGTAAGTTGAGTTAGCTAGTTACTAGGGAGCCCCGCGAAATTCAAACGAAATCATCTATTTTTAATAAGACAATAACTAGAACTGGAACACGTAAGAAGCAATGACTATCACCAGACCAACAATTAATAATTAATGCTATTGTAGAGTTTGATTTTATTGGAAATTTGGTGAAGCATACCAGAAATCGTTTATTATGAAGAAAAAAAAGTAAGATTATTATGGTTACAATTTATAACAAAGAATTAAATAATTGATATGGATGATGATTTGACAATTATGACTGATAAGATTTGATATGACAAAAATAATGACGAAAGAAATAAGCAATTTTACTGAAATTATTTACATACATCTATCATATTTGTCTGATTTATCATCAACGGGTTATCGCTTATTACGTTCATTAAACAAGTTTCTACATAATAAAAATTTCAAAAAAGAAAATGTCTTAAGATTAGTAGTATATCAATATTTAATTATAAATAGTAGAAAAATGGGGAACGGTTTCTGCAAATGACGATTCATGATTTATTAACCCTTTGCACTCGACGACCTTTTCGTTACAGAAACATAGTAATTCGAAGACTTTCTGCCATAAAGTCGACGATATTTTCAAAACGATAAATAACAAATGCAAATTAATTGTAATACGTAGAATTATTTTACCTCGATATTCCACGCGTCGTTGGGCAATTTTAAATTCGAGATATTAATTAACAACGATCTTTAGAATCTGATTAAATGGCGACTGAGAGTCGCTTCTTGAGTGCAAAGGGTTAAAAATAAGTATAACTATTATTGTTTTTCTAATGAAACTGAAATTAATTTATTCTAAACCGAAAATTGTAAAATTGGTTTGCTTTTATTAATTGTTGCTTTCTTCGTGTAAAGCAATTTTTTACAAGAAATGTTCAAATTACCTAATACCTAATACCTAACATCTAGTTTTAGTTTTACTTTAATCTCGTTACCTTTGGGAGAATGTTGAATGATTCTTTTCATAAATATGAAAAAGAAAATAAAAAGACATTGCGTATCAGTTCGATATCATAATACTCTCATGTTAGCATTTCGAAGTAATAAAAATCTTTAGAAAGTGAAAAAAATTAAAGAAACATTGCGTATCAGTTCGATACCATAATACTCTCACGTCAGCGTTTAGAAATAATAAAAATCTTTGGAAAGTTACAGAAGTTCGTCAACGGATTTAATCCCGAACTGATAACGACAATATTCTTATGTATATTTCCCATATTTTGACATACTCGCGAATAAACATATTAAAACAGTCCCCTTATTCGCGTTATAATCATAACAAAAATGATAATACTTCATCGAGAAGCATAACTCGTAACATTTTCAAACATGTTTTAGTATTAAATAATTTTACGTCTAAAATAAAATTAATTGTGTATGTAAGACTGTACAAACTTTTTAAGGTACTTAATATTTATTAATACAAGATTTTGGGTTATAAATATATAATTGAAATATCAACCTCACAGATTTATTTATATAAGATACTATCACTAATTATTTGATTATATTCCTTGTTGAGATTATAGTTCTATGTTATGTAACTACAATATAACTTAGCACATGATATAGAACATTCGTATTAATATCTATTAATATTTAGCAAAAAAAAAGAAAAAAAAAAAGAAACGATTAACGTGTTTATTTCACAAAATTACATACATGTAACTAGCACTTTCAAATTTCACAATTTCCGATTAACATCTGAATAAATTTTCTTATCTCGTTTCCCCGTAACATAAAATTAGATATGTATCGTTTTATGTTATTCCTTTAAAGAATGAAATGCAATAAGAATAAAACTATATTTCTACATATGTACATTTTTAATTTGTTTAATGCAAGTTCTATTAAAGTAAGCTAACTTTTAAATAATTAACTCAAGATGAAATTAAGATAATTATTTCGTTGGAAAATCTATTATTATTACATATTTAGTTAATGCGAATTATTCTGCTAAATTCACTGAAATAAAATTTACACATACATAATCAATAAAGAAAAGATTCAAATGTATTATATAAAAACTATAAAATACATTAAAATTTATTAAAACAAATTACTCTGGCAAATATTATTTAAAAATTATTTTAAAAATATATACTAATTGTTTAAAAAAATATTAGCACTAATGCCTAATAAAGAATTTTTAATTAACTGAATAATTAATGAACTTTTAAAGCAATTAATTTTTTTGTAATATCCAGTTATGTGAAAGGATATTTTATGATCTCGTGAAAAATAGATTTTGCATTTCTTGATATTAATTTTTTCACTGTAAAGAATATTATTTTATTTTTGACTGATTTATACTTTCTTTTTCATTATAAAGCAATGCTTTGTTATTTTTTAGAAAAGCTATGATTTCTTTGTACGATTTTTCCTGCTTATGTAATTAAATAATAACTTTCCTTTCAGGTCTAGTTGTTTTCGATTTCTTACCGTTTACGATGTTTAATTATAGAGAAATCTTGGATATACGTTTCCGTTTACTCACAAACGCAATTAGAAACTTGCTGAAATCTGTTTGTTTACATATAGACTTCCCTTTACTCACAAATGCAACTAGAAATATTATATGATTCTCAATTATAATATTAAAATTTTTTAAAAGTTTAAATACATTATTTCAGTGAATCTTTATCAATACATACATTTTTCTCTATAAAATTTGATCCTAAACTGGTGCATGAAGATCACTTATGATCTTGCCAGAATTTTTCATATGAATAAATAAATAATGATTTATTTCATAAAGTCGTCTCCTAAAAAATTTTTGTATTAACATATACATATAACTGAAGTAGAAATGGTAATGAAATGTGAGATGAATTTTGAACAGTAAAATGCCCGAGTTAATGCAGGACAAGAAGATCACAGTATGATAGGATAAGAAATTTACTTGACGTGTTAAGAAAATTATGATTTCCGTAGGAAGTATATGCACTAGTTATTAAATTATAAAAAGCAATTGATGTGAGCTCTATAGTGTACGGAAGACAAAAAAACACGCTCTGTAGTTGCACAGGTTATACTAAATCAATTTCAATATAAAATCATAAGAAAATAATTGTAAATAACTTTATGAAGATTAGCATATTATACAATATTCATTTAGCAATGTAACGGTTCATATATCTTTTAATTTTTGTTTTCTTAATAAAGAAATAATATAATAAATTCAAAGAGATTAGTTCACAAAACATTCCTAATAATATATAATAATTTACAAATTTTCAATAATATGTATAATTTCAAATCAATTTCGTTCACTCGCGTGTATTCTTTTGAAATTGTGATGTATAAATCCCTGAAACCATCATTCACTATTCATTTTACATCACACAATTTTTTCCAATAAGATACCGATTTTTATTCCTATATTGCAAAGTAATTGCAGTTACGAAACTCGTTTAAATTTTTCTCAGCCTTCCTAAAATAGATGCAAAAAGATATTTCGATTAATTTTTACACATTTTATAGAATTATATCATACGTTTTTATACGACCGAAACGTGAGAAACTCGCCTAGTTTAATATTTGTCGTAGAAAGGAAGACAGTGTGCCATAGTGAGCTGCTACCGTTCGAATATTTTCATTACACACTATACGTGCTTTATAATCATACATAATAACTCTAATAGTTGGTAATACTAAAACAGGTAGTACTTCAAATTATTAACCCAACTGCTGCTTGAAACAAGTATCGTGAAATTAACTATAGAAACAAGAATACACAATATTTTATAGTATAAGAATATGACGTAATAAGTACCAGGATGATAAAATGTAAAAATTACACGTCGTTAGATAAATGAAAAGCAGTATATTTTCTCTTATTATATACTGGATTTGTATTGGTTAGAATGACGGTTGAGACCATTGAGCCGTAATGGTCCTAATTTATCGTCGAAGATGGACCCGCATGAGAGGCACTGCTCCGAGACCTCTCTATATATAGAAACGCCGGTTTTATCTTTTCCTGTGGATATTTTCAGACAGACCACGGCCCTTGGACAGTATTGTTTAGCTCCGGAGACTCACATTATCGGCACTGACTTTTTTCACGTTCTCGATTCGATTCTTCGGCAGCCATGTGTAACTGCACTCGAGCGTGATTGGTTACGTACTGCGCGATTCGGTTGATTGTCAACCGCGGTCGATTGTAAGCGATAGTATCGAGAGAAGTTGGCAAGATTTATCGATCGTTCGACGTCGCTCGAAGATGCGCGCGCGTCTTTCCTGAAGTAACATGGAAACATCGAACACTTTGTTATACCACGGCGATTACTTAATTCGGAACGCTGCTCGACATTTTACAGAGGTTCTCAAATTATTTTGTTCGTAACCATTGAAGAAGACTGAACGGTGGGTCTTTTATTTTCTCAAATATTTCAAATTTTATACACGTGTAGCTTTTACAGGTACAAGCTAATTGTTTTCTCCACCAACGTGACAATATTCAAGGTAAATTTAAACGAAAATTAAACAAATTTTTACAATTCACATTTTCTGAAATACATTGTTTTGATGTAAATGTAGAATAATCTTTTGATGTGAAATATATTAATTGTTACAGAACTTGATTTTTACCAGAAGAAGATTGAAATTTATCGAAGTATAGAGAAATTGAAAAAACAAATAGAAATAAATATTTTCTCGGTAAGTGAATATTACTTTCTTTTGCTGCGTTATTTCGTTACTATAACGAAAATGAACATATTTTCACTGGTTTCCTTCTTTCCATTGTATCCTTTTACCACTTGCAAATAAATTATCAGACAAATGAAAGGTTAGTTTCTGGTTTCATGTTCCTCGTGGAGATTATGAGCTATTCTCTTTCAAGATCAAAGTGTACACCGACTTAAATCACCCTTCCACTCGAAGCTACAAACAATCCAGTCGCGTTCCAAATTAACCAAAGGATTTCAGGTAACGAAGAAATAAAAGGTACGTAAAAGAGCAATGTAAACGAGCATAGGAAGAATAGGATAAGAAGAATAATCGTACCTCTCTAAACAGGATTTTCAGGACCTCTATTACCTCGGAAGGAAGAAAATACAGGGTTCGAACAGTTGACCATTTTGTTTGGCAGACTTCCAGGCGTACTGTCACAGAGCGACGTAGAAAGGAAAAGGGAGAGAGAGATACCGGTGTTGCAGACAGCTGAGAAAGGGAAGAGAGAGACGGAAAAAGAGTGGGCGACGGTCAGCGAGGTTTCGCCTTGGTCAGGAACCTTTGAGGATCGTGCTTCTGCTATCAAGCAAGCAGGTACGTATCTTTTCTATAAGCCAGCAAGTCTCATGCTCGTTCAGCCCAGTCCTTCGAGAATGCTGCAGGATCCAGAGCAGGTCTGAAAACTCAGCTCGTGATTTTACAAGTCAAGCAACGGATTATTCTAGGTTCCTGTACTTACTATTGAACTAGACTATAGGCTAGATTTATATTTCTAAATATAGCATAGTACAATTTTACATCTCTATATGTAGAATTACAATGAAAAAGTTAAAAGAAAGCTTGACTTGAATTTTATTTCATTTATTAGATAAAAATAGACTTATATTTATGAATATAATATAACATATTCCTGTTATAATTATAATGAAAAAAAATTAAAAGAAAATTTGAATTCTATTTTATTTATTGTAGAAAAATACATATTTATATTTATGAACATACAATAGTATAGCATAACTCGCTGTATTTTTTTTGTAGGTCTCTATGTAGGATTACAATGAAAAAGGATTAAGAGAAATTTGGATTTTATTTTACTTGCATAAACATATGCTTATTTATATTTATGAATGTGGTATAGATTAAATAGAGAACTGTGGTTTATTTATATAGGAAATATGAGACTGATTTAATCTATTACTTTGTAATTTGAGAAACATATATCATAGCTTTGATTAGAAGAACGATGAAAAACACGAGCAAAAATTACTGCCGCAATTTGTACGTTGTGATAGCTAATTTCCCTTTCACTTTGCTGGTTTATAGCTAGGCATTCAATAGATCGGTATAACCGAATCGACTTTGTGGTATTCAAGAATGGTAACTGATAAAAATATATTCTTAGCATGATGAGAATAATTGTATTTAGTGTTACTGTATAACTTTTCAAAAACTTTTGTTTCTACATTAGTTTAATTTATAATTTTGTATTATTCTTGATTATAGTACAATAAATATGCAATAAATAAAATAATGAATTTCTAAATTTAGCGAGGACACGAAGATAGTTTATTTCGACAAAAGAAATGAACAGTTCGAATTAGATTTGAAATTCAAAATCACTTTATTATTAATATCCCTTTTATAAATGAAATTACGCATTTTTATTGCTATTAAGATATTTGGTATAACGTAATGAATTCAAAATTACTTGCAAAATGTACAAAAATATTTTCCTTTGTTTCTTTGTTTTATACACCAATGGAAATTAAAGACACATTAGGTATAATGAGATTAGTATATTAAAGATGCAAAGCCTATTTAAAAAAATGTGGACAATAAAAATCCAAATCAACTGTACTATTTTATTATTACTGCATATTTAAAAAAAAGAAAATAATAATTTGACAAATCAATAAAAATAATAGTTCTGAATATATTACATTTAAACATTATCATCTTGTATTTTACAGATACAACTACCATCTTGTGCTAAAAATGGAACAAAGACCCGTTTTTAAATCCGTTTTAAAACTCATAAATTTCTGCCTTTGAGAGAATCGTATAAAGATGCTCTTCCATAAAAATAGATAATATCTCAACACAGTAGAAGCTTTTAAGTGCGTGGAAAAAGGAGCAATTTAATTTAGAAGAATGTTGTAAAATGGCAATTAAAATAGTTTATACCTTTCTCACGATATTTCCTGCTCTTCATTTCGGTTCCTCTTCTATGCTATTTATATACTAGATCTACTTTAGACCAAAGTTACTTCCATCTGAGCAGACTAAGAATGAGCAGAAAAATATCTTTTACTGCCAGTGGAAACTTACATTGAAATATTACTTCCCAACATAGTTCTATAATATCTACAAATAACATGAATTGTATCTTCAAATAATCTGTGATACTTGTGAAGATATGTGAGTCCTCTGTATATACCTATTTATCTTCATCATATCGCTTCAATTACTATCATTTCTGTATAATATATTTAGTTAGTTATTATAGGTCGGTGGTTCTAGTAATCATCAATAACAAGCATATAGTGGCATATAGACAAAAGAAAGTTTAAAATTAGCAGTTATGCATATGGGTATCTTGTATATTAATTGTATAATAATCTAATATAATAATAAAAGCAATTATGTCTATGCAAAATGCTTTGCTGTAATAAAACACAATTTTCTTTTCTGAAGTTATGGTGTTCCTTCATACTGCGTTTGAACTTTCCTTTGTTCGTCATTGTATATGTTAATTCGAATTATTCTGGTTGAATGATTTTTGGTTATATAAAGAAAGGTAAGATGCCTTGATGTGGAACGTCGATAATTGCAATCCCCATAACGTATTATAGAACCCCATCTGCTGTATTTAGTGGTAGGGATAGTAACTTAGTTACGGATAAACAAGTGAAAGAATAAGTGAGATAGCAGGAAAAGGAATATAGATATTAGGTATATTACGAGTGATTAATTATCTCGTCGATTACACGAACCTTTATGGTTGGTACCGTATACTTGCAGCCCAGCTTTCGTGCAGCTATCGCGACCCCGATGTACTAAATTTTCGATTTCTACTCGAGTAAGTAATTACCGATGAATACTGTCTAACCAATGTCGATTGCATTCTGTTCGCGAAGAGAAAATGGTTGTGAGAACTGGGTAGTACAAACGAGGAATTGAATATTCTAGTTGAAGAGTATACTAAGTGCTTATTACATTAGATTACATTAAATTATTAGGTCAATGATTTTCAAATCCCCAATGGAAAGAATTTTATTTTAATATTCAATTATTTCAATATTTAAAATAAATATTCTTAATTATTAAAAACAAATTTAATAATTAAAATTAAAGGAAATATTATTAAATATAAAAATACCTAAGTATCGAAATAAAAAATTAAAATTAAAATAAATACGGTTAAGTACTAAAATTAAAATTGAAAAATAAAATTTGATAAGATAAATAAATATCTTACAGAAAATTCACAGAAATCTCTTACATCTTTACAAAATAGCAAGTTGTATATATTAGAAGAAAATATATATGTATATTTTTACTTAATGTCAAAAATTAATGTAAACTAAAAAAGAGGAGTATTTATGCATATATAGTAATACACGTGTAGAATATTATACAATCTATTAACTGAAGTTATCATCAAATACACCATAGCACACAGTATAAATTGTACAATTTCCAGCTTTCGAATGAAGAGAAAAACCGAAAAATAATCCTGGAAACCGACGACCATAAGAAAATCATATCAGCCGATTATAGTCCCGCATAAAAGGAATTGTAAGAAAACAGCGTTTGAAATCTGTGGAGTATGAAACAGCACGCGATCAGAGGTAGAATCTTAGATTACTATAAGACCATAACAGATGTTAACTTTTTATATTAATTATATTAATATCAGTACAATGAATTGCAGAAAAACCTTATATTTTACATGAAGAATAAATGGGTCTCCTCGTGAATGTTGGAAGACTAAAACGAAGGATCTTGGATAAATGGATATAAATTTGATGTATTTGGTTCAGGATGATGAAGAACAGTTTACCTGGTAGTGTATCTACGGGAACATCGACCAAAAGAATAAGCGATCCTTTTATTGATAATGTAATAAGGAACTAAATGGGGAACATTATAAACAAGTACTAGAGCAGCACGTTATTCTGTCTAGACTTAGAGATAATGATAATGATGATGATGATAATGATGATGAAGATTTACGAAACAGAAAAGGGAGTGTGTGCCAATACATAGACCTGATCTCTGTGAGAATCTGGAGTCAGGAAAATTAGGAATAATTTTTCTAAGTTTTCTAAAAGATATTGCAATAATAATAAGAAGTAATTAATAATAATAAATGATTTGATGATAAGGAGGATTTACAAAATACAGAATAAAGTATTTCAATGTAGAACACTGAAAAAAATGTCAGAAAAATTGTAGATAATTGCTGTAAAATTCTGTAAAAAATATCTCAAAGGTGATAATAGCAAAGAATTTATAATAATAAAAAGAATTTGCTAAATAAAAAAAGGAATATGTGTCAATGCAGAATATTGTTCTCTGCTTTAAGATTGTAAAACCAAAATTATTTTTATAATACTTCTAACAAAATATTGCAAATACAATAATAATAACTACAAACTTATTAATAGTAATAATAAATAATTAGAAAATAACTGACACTGTTTGAAAAATCTCAAAAATTTGTTAAAATATAGAAAATTGTTTCTATTTCATTATGTCTAACAAAAGCATTACATATTCACTAAGAAATTTTTCTTTTCATTAAAACAACATGTAATTAAAATTAACTACCACATTTTCATCCGTTCAAAAATTGATTACAAACATTAAAATGATCAAAATCTTTTACTGTTCCACAATTCTATGTATTTTCCAGATCTGAGGTAATATAAAGTGACTTTTAAATTTTTCATTAAACAATATTAAAATGTAGATTGAAAACAAATGTATAGTCAATAAAATATTCCAAATTCTATTAATTCATATTAAAATAAAATCATGGATACTAGAACTACAATAGGGGTCAAAATGATTTATTTGACTTTTTACTCCTGCAATTACTGTTGATATGGATTTCCTTTAAGCAAAGTTAATTCATTCTTTAAATTAACTTAAATTTCATTTAAAATTCGATTCAAATTTATTTATTTATGCATTTTTACTATATATCTTTAATTATTACGTATTATATTTTGATATATAAGTATTACAAATTGATAATTTTAGTGTCAAGTTAATAATAAAATAGAAACTAAGATAACGTTTAAAAAATATACAGTCAAACTAGATTTTATAAAAGCTTCTGTTACTTATAAGACCTTTAATCACGAAGCCTATAAGAGCAGAACAGAGGCTGCAGAGTACATACTTATATTGAGTTTCCGCTCCTAGAATGGGAGACACGGATAGACCAAGGAAAACTTTCGCGTGGCCCTGGAACGATTCTCGTGAGTCAAACCGCGGTTTCTACACGATGCACGACTAACTACCGGTGACTCACGGACAAGCATCTATAATGGAACGAAATCCCACGATTATTTTAAGCAGCACTGTTAAACTATCAAAAGATCATTAGTATCGCACAGATCCTCGAGATTTGAAATTTTTTAAGTCCTACAGCGAAATCATAGAACTATTTTAAATGAAATCGTGCTACATAAATTCATATCAACGCGTTTTCTTCAACCTCTGATTTATTATATTATAATTATTTTGAACATTCGTTGTATAAAATCATCATAATGATTAAACTGGTATGCCAGAAATTTTTAGGATTATTATAATTGCTCACTATAATCGATCTTTGTGAACTCTAATTTATAGCATGTAAAAAATATAAAATACAAATGTCCTTAACTGAATAATAATTTAACATTTTAATAATAATAGTAGTTTAACAATAGTTTAACGAGTACGACTAAAAAGTTTGTATCAATATTATGCAAGTAATATGACACATATAGCAAGGAGAAAATTCCAAGGATATATCAGTAAAATTAGAAAATAATTCAACGAGATATACGATATTTATGATACATTTATCATGGATACGAACCGCGTTAGTGAGTGGCGCTAGTGTGTTAAGTAGGAAATCGCCTTAAGGCTGCTTTAAAACGCTTACCCGCCAAAGGGTTAATATTACAGTTGGTTTGCTTATACGTTCTTATAATAGTGATACATATTAGTGACAATTTTTAGATATTAATTATAGTTTTTATCGAATAAAAATTTGAGAATTAATCTGAAATTCAGAATTATGTTAAAATTTGTAATTATAAAATGAATAAAAATATAAAATAAAAAGATTTTAAACATTGTACATATTTAATATTTTATTAATTACTTTAAACCAATCTCATTGCCTTTTTCATTAGTCAGGTTATTAATGAAACATTTGGACTTGTGCCGTTGACAATACCGAACCTGCTGCAAACTCTTATTCCTGGAATTTCGTTTGGTCAGTAAAATAAACACAGCTAATACCAGAGGACAAAAGTGCTAATACTCGACATCCGAGTCAACACCAATTCTTACTTAAAAAGAAAAAATATGGTTGCAATAGATTAGTCTGATTTTCTCGATTAATTTTCGATTTTCAATTTGTTTGGTCAACTCTTGCATCTATTGAAAGACAATACAAAAATTGAAATCTATTATTAAAATTTTAAAATTAAAAAATTAAATTTTTTTTATTAATTTTATGAACCTATATTTAGGAAATAATATTATATGAAAAACTATTATATATTTTAATTATCCTTTTAAAATTTGTATATAAGAACAATTTATTAAGAAAAATTTTTTAATTTATGAGGAATGCATTTGTGGTGCAGTAATAAGTTATTAGATACAATTATAAGTATACAAATAAAGTAAAGATATCTAGATACATAGATATGTAAATTCTAATAATTTTAAATATAATTTTGTAATTTTTTCCTGAATTATTAAAATTATTAATAAAAAGGAGAAAAATGATTAAAATCGAATGTTAAATGTTATACAATATATAACACTTTTTAAGTACAGACTATAAATAAGTATAATTTCACTGATCAGAATTTAATTGAGATTAATGTTCTAATTCTCTAAATTTTCCTGTATTTATATTTTAGAAAATTCAAATACATTTAATAGATATGTCTACAACACAATTTATTATACAAATAAATTAAACAACATTAAACCAATATCACTTAGCAAATTAAACATTGAATTAATATCAATAAATAGAATACATATTTAATTAATTAAATTATCTAACTTTCAAGCTTTTCATTAATAATATGTTATTAAAAAGTCACAGACAAATATCGAATACACGGTTCTTTTTACACTTGCAATGAAAAGAAAGAAACGAATCATAATGTCGAAGTTGAAAAGAGTTAATATCATTTTATGGAAAGCCCCCAACGATACACATAACTTTAATTACTAACTTTATTGATGCGTTCCGCACGATAATCAACGTTTTTCCGACTCGATGACTCGGCTACTAAAATAACCGTGATTATGTGCTGACTTATGAAACACTTTCTTTTATCAAATGGGAAACTGTTACGGGACGCAATATTGTTTGAAAAATTTGTCGCTATACATTTTTAAACTTAGTTTTTATTACAATATTTAACAAACTTTACACCTTCATTCAAAAGGCATTCAAAGAATTAAAATTATATATCACGATTTTATAAAGAGAGACTGAGAGGAAAGAATTATGAGGAAAAAGAGAGACTAAAAATTATATAAACTGAAGCTTAGCAATAAATAAATTGTTCTTTCAGTAAATTTTCATTGTAATTTATTTCTCCATTTTGTCATTAATTTTTATATCAATTATTATACAATTACATCTGTAACACCTGTTACTAACTATTACTATTAAAATGCAATAAATATACTAATGCAATGAGACTGTGAATTCTTGATTAGACTGTGATTACAAGACAAAGTATATTTGCTAGATAGACTTGAATTATGATTTAAAGGAAAGAAGGTTACATGATAGAAACCTAACAGTAACATTATATCAAATTATTTACTATTTTAAAACAAATAGAAATTATATTTACATGTAGCATGATAGTCTGATACATACATATCTTTCCTATCCCATTATACATTATAGTGTGTATTTACAAAATCATATTTAAGTAATTCTCTATTTTAAAAGAATAATTTTTAATTAAAATTTTGTTAAAACCAGTAAATAATATATAATATTTGTCAAGTAATTTTAAGAATCAATGATACATACATATCATTCCTATCCTCATATACATTACAGTGTGCTATACAAAATCATATTTAAGTAATTCTCTATTTTAAAAGAACAATTTTTAATTAAAATTTTGTAAAAATCAGTGAATAATACATAATATTTGTCAAGTAATTTTAAGAATCATAACAAATCATATTTAAATAATTCTCTATTTAAAAAGAATAATTCTTAATTCAAATTTTGTTAAAACCAGTGAATAATATATCATATTTATTAAATAATTTTAAGAATCAATGAGCCATGTCAGCACATTAAGATATTGACCATGAAAAATGATTTTTATAAAAATCATATTTTATTCGGCCAACAAAGTACTCGATTCATAAAGGCTATGATAAGCAATGGTATTAAATATATCGTAAACGATTGGATTTCGATAGAAAAATACAACGAGATTCATTTATACTATTAAAATGGTGGAAATTATCGATGTTAAGAGGCAAAATCTCGAAGGTTAAATGCCAAGATGACGAGACTACTAGATAGACAGATAATGAGACGGATGACCGCGAGTTAATGCGTGTCGTAAAGGGGTCTCTTTGTTTATGGTATGTTCGTAGTTGTTGCGATGGTCGTTTCGATGCACAATCGAATCTTATTTGGTGAGAGCTGTCTCTACGTAGGCGTATATCTTTCTATATATTCTTTCTCATTCGTCCATCTCTCTTTCACGTCGCATGGACTCTCGCCTCCGACCTCTCGACATTTCATCCCAAGAGAAAAAATCACTGACCCTCGATGTAAGCGATCGATTCCTGCTTCGAATAATGGCAAAACGTTTTTTGAGGTTAGGATATTCCAATCTACGTTATCAGAATTTTATAATTTATTATTCAAATTATACTTACGCTTTCTCTCTTATACGATTTCATAAAACATTTAACCAAATTGGAATTAAAATAATTCTGTTAATACAAAGATGGCGGACGGAGTGAAAATACTTCCTTTTATTGGTATCCGAATTTCACTGCAATGCAGATAAATATCGACAGTGGAGAGAACCACTGTCATAAGTTCACTCGAGTTCAAGTATTAGTAGCTATATGTTACGGGCCACACGTGTTGATACCGATCAGCTTGTTACTTACATTACACCTCGAGGATAGTAAAGATACGTATGATCGTGCTGTTACATCAACGTCGTACACACGAAAGTAAAAAGCACATCAAACTCACCGTTGCACAGCATATTTCCAAATCTGTCGAATTTATCAATCACCACCTTTATTTCTGTCTGGTGATTGGATTTGTTATACATTTATAGGACGGATTTCTGTCTATTATCGTAAACTGGATTGTTCGACAGTCGGCGAGCCACGTGATTTACAGTCGATCAAAGTGATTCGATTAATATCCTATTACTCTCAACGTTCATGCACGTCGGCACAAATGGAACCTGTATAGCGTTACAAAAGATAGCTTTGCAAGCATCGTTTGTATGCACATCGAGGCACATTTCTCTGAATTACCGAATGCATCGATGCATTTTAACGAAGGCAAACAATACTACTTTTAGAAATGAAAGAAAGATAAACATATAACAACTGTCCAAACTATACCTGTCTTTCATGAAAATCGTTTCTTACAAATAACATAATTAATGGTTTATATTTACAGTAGCAAAAACCAGAGAAAATAAAGCGACAAATAAATTTTAATATTCTGGAGAAAATGCCGTGTTGTTAAAAATAACGTATCAATGCGTCCATGCCAGGCCGCCGGCAATGGTTATAGCACATCTTTATACAGTCATAGAAATCCAACCCTACCTGTACCTGTATTGACAGTTCCACTATCTCATTGCGAACCGCATTAAAAAATTATTCATTTAAAGTAAACTTCCGTATCTAATTCGAACAATACATGCCAGATACGTGAAATAGAAACTGTAAAAAAAAGCAAAGAAATAGAAGCACAAGATATTTCACTCACCAGCACTTTGGTGAAGCGCCTTTCGAGTTCCACAGCGTCAGGCATAGGTTGCCTTGGCGCGCCACGGACGCTGCCACTCCGTGCGTGCGGTCCACCCAAACTTCCCATGCCGAGACTAGGTTGACAGGATTGAAGAGGCGTGCCGCCCTTGATACCACCAATGAACACCTCACGCACACCGCCATCGCTCTCGCCGGCACGGCTCTGCACGATCCCCATTGTTTCAGTCGTGGCTACTATATCCTGCGCTGTTCTTGCACACGAAAATCGTGACGCACGGCAACCGTGGTGGCCAGTACTGTCACACCACGAGAAACGTCAACAATGATGATCGCAACAATTCATCCTCGCCGGAATATAAATCACTTTTCTATTACGACAAACGTCGATATGTGAACGACTCGAACCGGTCCGCGCCGGGTCGTGCAACAGGTACCAAGCCGTCCATCGCGAATATAAACTCTCACGAACGTGCGCGAATCGAAGCACGATCTAAACTCCTCTACCTATACTAGACGAAGCATTCGCTGCATCTGCGGCAATGTCGCTGCTCTTTGACGCACCAGCGCCATTACACATGCGTCGTGAGTGTCTCGCTATAGCGCCACCTGTACCGGCGCGATCTTTTCAATATGGTAACATTTTACGGTTGGTAACCATGAAGTTTCGGACTATTTTATTGTAGATGGAAGCACATACTGCGTGGATGCAAAGGAGGGAAATAATTAAAATCTCGAATTAATTTTAAAAGAAATTATTGATAGTTAGTCATAGCATAAATGTTAGAGTAATTATAATTATACAATATAAATTATGAAAAAGATAACGATAAGATAAATGAAACAAGTGAAAATTTGGTAAAAATATCAAAAAGATAACCTATTTTTTGCGATAGTAATTGAAATTTATTATATAATGTAATATTGTAGGCTATACATTTTTATAACTTATAATGTAAAATTAATTTTATATCTGAACGTAATAAAGAATTCTGTTCGTTAATATCTACATAGTTCTTTAAGACTTGAATAGATGTACGTGATATTTTTAGAAATCTATTTAAATATATATTTGGAAAGATTATCTCTGATATAAAATTTTGAAAATTTTGTTTAGCAATTTATGTGCTAGTAAATATTAATATGAACAAATAGAAAAGATTGTAAAAATATTATTTATAATATGTTTAAATGCTTGAAAGAAATTTTGGGAATAAACAGTAAAATATTAATAATGAAATTCAAATAAAATGTAGAAATATTTGTACGTACCGCATTTGGAATCGATAGATCGATGTTTAAGGTACGCCATTATTTCGAGATATCGATCGGTCGTGTAGCGTCTCTCAAGATAAATAGTATGGCGTCGTTTTAGTATATCGTTTTATAGAAAACATTATTTGTAAATATTTGTAGATTCTATGAGACAACAGTATAGTGTAAACAAAAACTTCAAAATGAAAAAGTCTCCTTTAAGTACGCCAAGTGGTAGCAAAGGGAAGCAAAGTTATAATTGGAAGTCGCACGACCATAAAAGTAGGACAGGTTATAGTTATATTAAAAGTGATAGTTATCAGTGTACTTCACCAAATAGTGGTCATATACAGTCTGCAAATGACTTTATTCCTTTAAATATTAGTACACCAGAACAAAAAAGACTCAGTAGTAATTGGCATGGTTCTGGAGGTCGTAATCATCGTAATTCAGGTAGTGGTGGATTTAACCATTACAGGAACAATTATCATTCAACCCCAAAATCAAATTTCAATAATTCATACTCTCCTTACAAGCTCTCTGGCAAACAATTTTATGGTCAGAAAAAGGTAATTTTAAGTAGTATATTATTAATTATCCGCATGTTTATTAATTTATTAGAATTAAGAAATACGGAATTTGTGTTTTTACGTTTAGGGATACCAAAAAGATGCACGCAGACAGATTAACATATCATCTTATATAGATATGAAATCTTTTTTGGAAGATCCTTGGGCAGAATTAACAAAAAAGTTAAATGTATCAACTGAAACAAATGGGGATGACTCGGTTAAACTTGAACAATCTCTTTCGCCACAATTATTTTATATGGATTCAGAATCAAATTCTGAATGTAAATCTGTAACAAATCTGCATAATTCTTGTTTTAGTTCAGAATCCAGAAATGAATCTTCTATAGATGTAAAATTGGGGTTGGATGATACAAACGCTAGTGGTGTATCAAAAACAGAGAGCTCAATAAATTTAAAACTTGACAATGTAAGATTCAGTCAAGAATCAAAAAATGACAGCATTTGCAATAATAATGATAGTGCTAGTGAAAATATTCATGATGAAAATAATGTCCACGATATTTGTTCTTCAAAGACGAATATAATTCAAGATATTATATAACAGTGACAAAGAACAAAGTGCACTCTTAAGGAGAGTAATTATTCTTCAGTTTAGTGCATGATAAATTGCATAATGTACATACAAGAATATTCAATTGTATATAGTTATTGCAAAATCTACGAAACAATTGTTTCAGATTTTTGGAATAATATTCTAGCATATGAATGAAAAAAGATATTGAATTTTTTAGTAATGTGAACTCTTTTTCTGTTTGGAAGGTAGTTCTATTGCAGAAGCATATCTGATATATATGCAAAATACAATGTATTAAAATTACCTTTTAAATTATATTTTCACAAGAAGGCTGTGAAAAAGATGAATGTAGTTTACATGATAAAATTATACATGTGCAATTCTTTAGTATGTTCTAAAAAAACGTACATATGGGATATAAGGGAACATTAAACACCAATTTCTCACCGATAGATTAAGTCGTTAAGAACAATTGAAAATATAGCTAAAATGCCATGGTATAAATTAAACTCATAAATTTATTTTAAATTTGCTTAATCCGAGCTATTGGCAATTGTGTGAGAAGAGATTTATATCTTTAAACATTGTTGAATATCAACTATTGATTTTACTGTGTTTATTTAAATGTCTATGTGCACTCCTTCTCACAACAACACAGAATTATATGAAGAATTAGTGGTGTATATTGTAATATGCATGTAGACAAATGCAATGCGTTATACACAAATGTAGAATTAAGTAATCATAAAACATGTGCAAACATATATGATATTAATCTTAAATCTTTAGTTGCGTTAACAGTAATATTTTGACATATATATTATTTTCAATTTAAATTGCAATTAATTGTACATTTTTGTTTGAATTTTTTAAATAGCAAATTATCATACACTCTATTCATACTTTGAATTAAAAAGAATATAGGAACATAAAATATGAAACATTTATAAAATTGAAATAATGAAATGGGTAGGGTATTAGGTTTATATGGTTATTATTGTAGAAAAACTAAAGTACACTAAAAATTGCTTATTTCTGAACTTTACACATTTTTATAGCATGTTTTAACAAGTGATGAACTGTAGAAAGTGACAAAGGTGTCCTATATGTTCGATTAACATGCTAACTTAATGTACAAATGACGATCTGGTACAAAAATTTACATAATTTAAGAAATTCCGGTTTATTTCCAAATTGTGATTTTACATAATTGTGCAAAATGTAATTGATGTCTAAAACATTAACTGTATGATTAATCTGTACAACAGAAAATTGTATATAAATATACTTAAATCAGATAGTATTCATTTTAATATTTTGAATTTTATAATATTTACGGTATCAGTATATAATACTTGAATACCTATAATACTTAACCCATATGTTTATATTTTTATTTTTACTTTTTTTTTTGCTATTAAAAGCCAAATTGTTTCTTCAGTTATTTTCTGCACAAAATTACGAAATTTTATATGTATGTATTTCGTATAGTGTCATGAACATAATCATTTGTTTCTAATGAATCACTTTGCAAAAGCTTATGATAAATACCAAGACAAAAGAAGCACTTCGATAATTAATCCAATCGAATGACCTTCGATATCTAACCTTGTACTTTTAAAGGTAGTGTAATACAATGGCAAGTAGCATAGCGTAGGTGTGTGAATAATTGATCGTATATCGAAGTAATCGATGTGAGCTATATATTCCTTGGTATTAAAGTTTTTGCTTTAGTCTCGCAAACTTACTTCTTATTTTGTCATACAATAAAAATTTTTATCATTGATAAAAATAAATCATAACTTTGTCCGACTTTTTATTTCTTTGATTCTTTCGTATTCTTACATTTCATTTATAGTTAATATAAAGTTTTCAAATATATATACATAGTATCCCCTAGACATTACAAAAAGTATTGTTTATGATTACTGCCATTAGATATAGTCATGATGAATATCCTATATGTATATATTATATGTAGGGTGTGATCCGTATACACATTATAAGTATTTTACTTTTGTTTGGAAACTATTGGAAGTAATTACAAAATTTGTTTGGCAATAAGAAGTTCATTAAATTTTTTCGTAAAGTATACTAGGTAACTGTTAATTTGGCGATAAGAGACGCCAAAAAGAAATTTTTTGTACTTTTACTTTTTTTTTCATTTTTATTTAAATATTAGTTTTTCGATATATCATTTTCGTTATGATTTAAAATTTTATTATATTTTCAAAAATTTTAGAAATATGTTGACTGGAAGAGGGTAACAAAAATTATTATGCATATACCCTTATGTATGTTTATAGTATCCTTGGTTTTTAAAATTATAGTCATATAAATTAAATAAGTTATGAGTTGTTAACAAATTGTATAGAATAATAACATTTTAAATCATAGTGACGATATTTAGTGAGTGAAATAGACAGGTTATTTTTAGTAAGAGGAAAGTAATTATAGATATATTGGTTAAAGTTTTAGTTGTATCTCTAATTATATCTATATGGAACTTCATGAACATTGCTTGAATAAAGTTAAAGTCTTATAGAAATAAAAAAAATTAGATATAGAAAAAACTCAAAAAAAGACAGGAAATAATTAAAAAAGGACGGTTTCAGTTTTTATTATACAATAAATCATTTTTATTGTTTCCATAATCAATTATACTAAAATTAGGTAAAAACCATTCGAGTTTCTCATCATATTCAACTTTTTTTTCAGTATTAAATAGAGGTATGCCATTTTCAGTACGTCAAAGTGTCAGCATTCAATGCATCTACCACACATCGCGGTTTTATACATTTTTTTTTATTTGGGAGTATTTTTTATAAATATCATTTTGAAATTTATTTCTTTTTTTTTTCGTATCCAATTGTTTCGTGCAATTTATTGCTGCATATTATAATCATAATTTTTAATTTTGGTCTTTGATAATTATTTTTCAGCACACTTGATTACTTAGCTTTTTGCATGCTTTCAGTCAAAATTGAATCATTGATTTGTCATATTTACGACGTTGTTTTATAATTACAAAATTTTCGAATTTCAATTTGGTTCTTCAAAAATCTGTCTTCAACATTGTGTTTTTTGGGAGACATACTATTCAATATACGAACTAAATAATGACAGGTAAGCATAAACTATTTTTGTTTAAGTTTTTATTATTTTATAATTACTATATATATATTAAAGGTTCTAGAAAATCCCTAGATAATAAAAAAAAAAAAAGAATAAATAAAAAATGGCGAAAATTTGAAACATCGTTTAGGATAAAAATGCTGAAAGTATAAACTAAAGTACAAATTAATTTTAATAAAATATTATATACGAAGATTAAGTATTATTGCACTGTTTTAATTACTCGTTGTAAAGAAAATATCTGAAACAGATTGTTTAGTTTTAATTTGGCATATGATATGTCAAGATATAATATGTTGTTACATTTTATTGTTATATAAAATGAACGAAAGGGTTTCTCGTTCTTTGAAAGTACACCAATGGCACATCACTTATAGCATGAAAGTTTGATAAATTATTATGTATATGTTATTAACAAAAACAAATTTTGCTATGTTGATGGGTATCAAAGAATAATTTGTAACTTTATAGAAATTACTGTGTATGTATGAATAAATAACACATATACATAAAGAATGATAGAAGCTAGAATTGAGTGTGAGTTTCTTCCCAAAGAAGAAAGTAGAAAAAAATATTAAAAATACTTACATCAACATAACAATAGAAACTATTCTTTTTATGTGGAAAATTATGTTTTTTCAAACAGAATTACAATTACGTCGTATATAAATACATTATTATCGATACATAAATGAAATTTCCGTGAATAAAAGATAAATATCTTATTAAACCGTGTACCATTTTTTTGTACCGATTTTTCCCGCTTTTACTTCAAAATGGATTCCAGTTTGATCCAGTTCTTGGAACCATTGCGTATATTTGTATAGTTTTATGTGATTTGATGTTATCTTCGTAGTTTATAGTGCATGTCGCGTGGACATAAATTTATATAGGACAAATATATCTTTTATCAACGACCTTGAATGTTTATCATAATTTCCTATGGTTTATAGAACTGTATCAAACGATCAAATTTCACAAGATTAATATCCATATTTTTTTTTTTTACTTTTTCGACAAATGTTGATTAATTTTTAGTATCGTAATTGGTAAAAAAATATTCGATAATATTTGCATAATAAATATATATAGAAAATAAGGTTTGTTACTTTTTCATCAATATTTATTATTATCAATAAGTTATAATACTTACGATATTCTCGTATATCCTGCAAAGATGTCAAGGGTGTGAAATAATACCGATTATGTTAAGTGTCTATAAATTTTGTATTCTCTTCGCCTTTTACTTTTAATTGCCACAAATCAAATCAGTACAGTATGCACAACGAATTTATCTGACAACAAAGTAGTATCGCTCGTTTATCTACAAGAAGAGAAATTGATTACAAAGATTTAAAGATAGGGGCTAGTTTTCTGTCTTTCTCGTTTACGTGTATTCCATTGCAATTTTGCAATTTTCGTGTAACTTTTCATTTTCTTTCTCTTTCTGCGCGCAACAGTCGTGCACATTACGATGATTTCGCATTATCAAATATTTCAGTAATTAAGTTAAACAAAAATTCGATAATCTTTAAAAAATAATAAAATGTGAAAAAAAATATTTGTCATCTAATAAATTTATTCATGATGTGTTTAAGAATCAAAATTCTTCGAATGATATGGGAAACATCGAAATTTCGAATATCCATAATTTAGTCAAAAGGAGTTATTTAAATTAATTCTTCCAGCTTCTAACAGCTGTGTTCCAGAGTATATCTTTTTGTTTACGTACTTGTACACTAAATTGTATAACTTTATACTTCTTAAATCTACTATACAAAGTTATTTATATAAAAAAAATGTCAACATTAATAGTATTCTAATATAAATTACACTTCTTATTGGTATGTTCACCTGGATTATATAAAAATCACGATGTCTGGTATTATATTTAAATAAGAATCTACTGTGGGTAATACGAAGTTCCTCACTTTAATTCAATCGATAATTGTAAAATTATGTAACTACAAAATTAATATTTCACGCTTCAACAGTTATTGATGAATATTTTATTAATAAAATTATGTTTATATATATTTACTGAATATAATTTTATAATATATAATGTAATTACGAATAACATGTGTGAAAGGGTTAAATTTGTCGTTTTTACTTGAATAACTTTATTTCTTATCTTTGTTAATCTACTGAGAAACGGAAATCTTATTACTGACTTTATTAAAAACTTATGTTTACGTAATTATAAATAACATATTAAGGAGATTTTCAATTCTTACGAATTCTTCGCAACTCAACTATCTTTTTGTTGTATGATACTTAAATAAGATGATATATGATTAATAATATGATATATTTTCATGCAGTTATATACGTTAAACTAATAAATTTCGATTTTTCCAATACAAGACCTTCGTTACACTTTTCATAATAGAAATCATTATCCTGTTGGTGATAACATTGGTCATCATCATAAACTCGAGCGTTTGCAACTATATACTTTCCTCTGCATTACAGGTTACGTATTTTCCTTCTCACTTATTTTTCATGTGAATTTGCAAATAGTAAGTAGGAAACTTGCGAGACACGGTACAAGCTTCGTCGATCAAATGATCGTTTAATATAGCACTGATCTGCTTTAGATCAACATGATCAGAATTCTAGTCTAAGTACATATATGTATATATATATATACAGAGATACTACAGTCGCTTTAAAACGCGTGTCTGCCACCATATTTTTTCGTTTTTTATTTCTTTCAAAAATTGTTTAATTCGGGATTTCTTAAAACTGACCCATTGTAAGAGAATATGAGCTCTTCTTTACATACTTGGTCTCTTTGTTTAAAGCTATGATTATTAAACATTGGAGGTAATTGATGCTCTTTTTCTTCAACAGAGGGCTCACGCTGTCATCTCGTTTTACTGATTAGTTTGCTAATCATACGTTGATTCTTAACTTATGTACTTATCAATTTTGCGGTGTATATTTTCGTTGTATAAATTTTGGACGCATTTCCGTACAGCATATTATATTAGAAGCTTTTAAGTAGCTGTGAAAAGAATAATTTGTTTTTAAGAAAGTTTAAAAGATTATGGTTTCAAAGATTACTCTTTTTAATAACAAAATGTTATAATACTTACAATGATTGTGAAAAAATGATTGAAAAGATAAAAGATTGAAGTTTCTGTTAGCTATGATAATGTAGAAGAGAGTGTGATGTAAATTGTACACTGTTATTATGATTCTTAACATGATTATGCAGGATGAGTCTCATAACGCTGTCATAGAACAATATCACTTTAATGAATACACGATGACAAACACTTTTCGTAACTTATTATGAATAAGGTTACTCATGAAGTCTAAAGTATTTTTAGATATGTATGCATTTCTGTAAAGTTCTTTTAATACAACGATGCATGTAGCACGATTACCGATAATACAGGTACAAGAATGTTTAGATGGCGTTTGCGTGCGACACAGTGTTGCGATGTTGATTTTCGATATTCTCGGTCGGTAGATCACCAGCGCCTATGTTTACATTCAGGCGAAAAGTAGAATAAACGCAACATTCGCATGGTAGCAGCAGTAACGCGCAGGTTGTTTATACCACGTGAATAATGATTTATAATATATCATCGTGTGAAAGAGCTCGTAAATTTTAAAACTGTTTTGATTCTTTCGAAACGAAAGAGATATGTATATTATTTAAATGGTATAAAAGAGAAGACTGTAAACGTAGAAATTTTCAACGTAATGAATAATTTGTCTCTTGTAACCTAAATTTCCCGAAAACCATTTTTAAGAATTCATTTCATTTAATAAATACCGACTTCACATTTGTTAGTGATTTTATATGTTCGGTAAGTCGTGTTCATTAAAGTGATAATTATATTATAATTGAGTTTATCTGTAATTTTTCAAATGTCACATAATCCTAAGTGATATGCAGTATAATTATACGCAGCAATAAAATAATTGATGATATTCCTTCCCTCATGTAAGTAACCTCAACAGCATTTAGGTCGAAGAAATGAATCATAATAGATTATTTTCTACAGTGTGTTTCAGGAATATATAAATCCCATTAGAGATTAAATGTTTTAAGTTTGCCATAAAAAATTGAAATAAATTTTCATCTTGTATCAATACGTAAGTCTAAATAAGTACATTCAAGAAAAAAATTGTATTAACTTTTAATAATTTTGAAGAAAAAATTTGGGTACAAAAATGTTTCAAAAATATTACTTATGATTTTAGTTCTACACGTTTCTGCTCATGGAATATGTAATTGTTGTTTCTTCTTGTTTCTTTGATGCTATTTGCACTTTGAGATTCATTTACGACAATTCAATACAAAAAAGTTCCGTGGAAAACAACTTTTCGAAGCAAAGAAAGCTACTTTCGATACGAAACTTCGTATCGAAAGCAGAGAGTACATTATGGAGAAACCTGGTCGTCCAAAGAGAACTATTGCAAGTTTCATAACAAGACAAAGCAATTCTGGTCAGAAAAAGCAAGGAGGACGTTGACATAAACAAAAATTGCTTTGGGCAATTTTCGAAATAACTTACCTAAATCAGTTAACATTATGAAAGTAGAAGATAATATCAAAAGTATCATTTTTTAAAAGATATTTATCGAAGTACCACACAAGAAATTAAGATGGCACTGATATTAAAACAAGTGCATGTAAAGTAGTAAAGTTGAAATTTACTTGAAAATATTTTGTTCATAAAGTACATAGTATCGAATTTCTTTTATAACAATTATTTCAGATTATATTTAATAATGAAAAAAAAGATTAATTTGATTTGCAATTTAAATTAATTTATCTAATTTCTTAAGAAAAAAGAAGAATAATGTATGTGTTGACTTGAGTTTGTTCTATGATTGACAGAAACTCAAGTACATACATTTTGAAAAAATTAAAAAAACTATTCTAATATGTTTAAAAATAATTTATGATTTTGGATTTTAATTAATGATTTTAATTAATGAAACGTCGATAAAAATATACTAAAAAAAAAAATTGATTAGAAGTATAAAAAGTAGAATTTTTTAACTTATTAAAAAGATAACATTCATTTGAGATCAATATATTTATGAAACACTATTGTAATTTTTTTAGTTGATTGATTACGTTAAATTATTGCAACTCTTTTTCCAAATTCACATATTTAACATAAATATATAATCCTTCACCAGAGACTCACGTTATTCAATTATTGGAGCGGTTGGTACATTTATGAAACATACTATATTACCCGTTCGTTGTTTCTACGCATTAAGCAAGATAATTAATTAAATAAACTTTTCGACTAATCGATAAATGGATTTCAGCATGAGCCTCACTTTAGATATAATACAATTCGCATTTAAGCATTCTTTCGCAAAAGACTGCACATTCTTATGCATTTGAGAATAAAAATAACATTATCACTTATTAGACCATTGATTATATCTTTTGCTACGAGGTATGTACGATTATAGGAGATATTTATAGATACATACATTATACATATATGTATATAAGTCTTCGTTGACTATTAATTATCAGTTCTAAAACTGTTTTACACGTTGCTTAATATTTTATTCGGTAATCATTAAACTTTGTGTTATATTCATAAACTGTTTTTCGTTTAATATTAAAATAATTTTTAATTTTGAATCACCGAGGATACACATTGATATTCTTTCCTTCCTTACCGACATAGTGCAGTATTATGGGTAAAGAAATTTCCATACTTTTTTCAAAGTCTGTTCTAATATTATTTCTATATTTACTGTTATCTTGATTACTTTTTGCATATTTCTTTTCCTATTTTCAAGGTTCTTTTTCAATTCATTAGTTTCGCTATCGAATAAAGAATTAAGCACGATTTTCTGACTTCGTTCGAATATAACGAAGTTAAAAAAAATTGTTCGTACTTCGATTCTGATTGTGTCATAACACGCTTTAAGGTTATCGTGAATATTTACATTGGTATTCTAGGAGGAAGGTACACGAGCAATAGCATCGTGCTCGTGTTAGATCGTTGAGTGGAAAAAAGAAAATTAGAAAGTACGAGAATCGTGGTGATCGTAAGAGTTAAGAGTTACATTATCGATTTGCTTTTATAGGTGTTATAATATCTCATTTATAGATACGTACGTTGTGTATTAGTCATCTACTTAACTTCGATTAATACGTGCGACAGTATTCGTAGTTGGGCACTTGCAACAAAGAAACTAAGGAAGCGGTAATTGCGCGCTACGTCCACCATGTTACTTCTATGTTATAGAATTGAAGTTGCGCTGATAAATATAGAGCGAAAGTAGCAAACGTCGTAAGTAATAAATTGTTTAAAATTATCATATATGTTTATATTTTACTTCGAAATAATTTTTTTTTTTTTTGGAATGAATATGTCTGAGAACTTTGGTAATTATGAAATTATTAATTGTATTTTTACGTAAAGCTGTTTTATGGTAAAAGCGATACAGGCATATGTTTTATTTATATTTACAGACTTTGTTAGTTTTACCTCATCATATATCATAGAATATCGAATTTTGTAGGATTTTATTGATCTTAAACTTTTTACATTTCTGACATGTAATTGTTACAAACCTGTTTTAAACATTACAGTATTTACTTCTCTGTTTTCAATGTTTCAGGAAATATGTCGATTGACATAACTGATATCTGTTATCTTTATAATGTTAATTTTGCAATTTTGTAATAAATATAGTATAACTTTCGTTCGCCTTCAGTTGGTCGTTTATGTTTATCGTTAGTTTAATAACTTGTATATAATATAGAATTTACGATATTTTATTGAGTATATAGAGAAAAATAAAATTGGAGGAGCGTTATGTATTATTTCATCAGATTAGAATTAAGAATTTTAATAAGAATAATTTTAGGATAGTTGGAAAAAAATGGCCGGTATTTACATATTTAAGTTATTATAATTCATAATGTAAATTTTGTTTTTCGTTTATTCATTAACAAAAACAAAAAAAAAATATTTCTTGCAATTCATGTATTTTTTCTTCTAGAAGGAATATACTATGTTTTTAATTAATTCATTTATATAATATTACAATGATTTTTGCAGTTATCTTACTTTAAAAAGCTGTTTAAGTATTTAAAAATACAAAATAAATTCATAGGAGAAAACATGTGCAGAATTTCATGCTTTAATTACATTGTTTTTTTGGATAATTTGCTTTTTATATGCAATATTAAACAATTTTGATTTCACATTAATTTTATATTAATTTAAAAGTTAATTAAAATATAATATAAAGATGACAAAGTAATGATTTATATATTTAGTTACTAATGTTGGAATTATATTAGAGAAAATGTTATATTAATTTGAAAATTAATTAAAAAATGTATAGGATGACAACATTGTACCATTTGATAAAATTAAATATTATCATGATAAAATTGCTTAACTGGTCATTTCTTTCTCATCAACGTAACACTTCTCCCTTTTCTATACTTGATTTATCAGGAATAATCAAATTTAATACATACATACAAATAGAATGAAATATAATGCAAAGAAATTGAAAAATTGAAAGATATTTAAAAATAAAGCTAGTAACTTCTTGGTTGTATCTTTATAACTATTTATTTGGTCCCCGAATTTGACAATATTATATTGTTTTCTATCGGTATAATCAAAACGAATGAATTATTGTATACTAAAGTAACGTTCGTACATAAACAAGATCGTTTGAGTGTGGTACTCTAAAAATCATTTGATATAATAAAAATCATACTATTAAAAAAAAAAGGAATGATCTGTTTTAAAATGAAATTCCATTCGAATAGCTGATCTTTTTTGAATTCAAAAAAAGATACTAGTCGATCGAAGACATAATATTTTTCTTATGCGTGTATGTACTTTAATATTACAAAAATTGAATGATACGATGAAGAAATCATGGCCCCCTTTTTATCATACTGATTGGTCCAAAAATACGTTGTGTAATAGGTAATAGGTAATAAAATACTTAAATTAAACTTTACTACTAACCTAGTTGATAAGCTCTTGGTTTTCGATGTTGGAGGTATATGGGCAAGTACTTGAATCTGTCGCACATATTTCACAATCTATCATTGCTGCATAATAATGGATTTTTATAAGTGGTAATAATCGTGCAAATTTCAAACTCTCTCTTCGTTTTTATGTTATTCTTACAAGTATTCATCGATATTTAATAAATTTCAGGTATTAATTATGGAATATTCTATAAATAAACGAGAAGAAGTAGGAAGCAAAGCGAAGAATAAATTAACAAAGAAGAGATACACGAAATCTGTGTAAATGAGTTATCTTTGTCATGTTTAAATTTCGCGCGTGGTAGGGATCGATGTTCGAAATCGATACGTACATGAAACAGCATATCGTATATAATCGATATATAATTATCCGTCATGAGAAAAGAAAGTTCAAGAATTTGCACATTTACTTAACATTCGTGCCCCAGAAATGTACTTTTCGCTAAGTCGTTGCTTAAGATTTACTAAACGGAAAGACGAACGATTTATGTAGTAATATACTCGAGGACATTGCTATGTTCTGTAGCAGAATGCGTAATATTGACTCTGGTCGACCTCTTTTTTTGTTTTTTCTTTTTCGAACACTGATGAAAAATAAAAGGTTTCCTTAGACTACGAAAATTTAAATACGAAGTGTCATATTCGTCATGGGACGCATGCGTACACTCTAGATATCTTTGTTCACGGTTTTATCACAATGATATACATATTTCATTTCAACAATTTGAATCAGTATATCATTTGCATCAGATATGTAAAATACGAGACTTGAAATTTACAACTAAATTCACAATTCGATATCTTCGCTGTCTATCTCTATCATTACTAATATACTTCACGAACATCATCGAGAAATTAGGTTAGGTTAAATAGAACTAAAGTACTTTTCGTTACCATGAAACGTGATGTAGTTAAATATTTACAAGACTCTTTCTTTAAACATAAAAAAAGATCTCTGACAAATATTAAAATTCTTCTCGTGCTTTCCAATATGGCGTACATAACCTCATTACTATCCTTAGCAGTGGATAAAGAGAGCACTTGTCTGGACTTCATACTTAAGAGGCTTAGCATTTATTGCTAAATTAAACGAATTTCATTGAAATAACCGATTTTTAATGTACTTTTAGAACTATATTATACTTGAAATAAATTTAAACAAAGATTTAGAAATCGTATCGATAGAATTGGGATGTTTTGTAAAATATAGTTTTCTGAGAAATGAAGGTTTATCAATTACATTTTGTAGTATTAAGTATAAAATTCTGATTACTGCATGATGTCCGAGAACAATCTTGCATGTTGTAATCAATATTTTTAACATGCTGTTAACACTTTCTAGCTATTTATCCCAATTAAGCAATACAATAAATGTAAACGTATACAAATTTTAAGGTGAAGGATGTTAACCAATACATATTAAAATTTTCATGTTTTACAATATGCCATCCCTACGAACCTAACCTCTCTATCTATAAATCACATTCTAACATTTTTATCGTATCGTTAAGATTTTCTTTTCAGCCATGTATCCATATCAAATAATAATACCATGAACATAAATAATTACAAAATTTTGTAAAACAGGGTAAATATTAATGACATAACAAAACAATAAAATAAGATTTCCTAAAATTCAGCGAGTCAGTATGTCTGTTGCATGGCTGTGTGCCTCAATATTCGCGATCGATTTTAATATTGATCTTACGTAAGAGGTATATCTGCGAAATGGCACCGTGTTTTGGTACGTTGCGACGAGTTTCATTGTTTGCATTGTTCCATATCGACTGCACCGGTCAACGAGGCCGCACGGAAATACGAGAAGGAAAGTAGGCAGATACGATACGGCGGGACACGTATTAGTACGAATCACACGAAACATCTATTACACCGTAGAATAAAGTACCTTGGAATAAATATCGATTTATCGCATACCGAATCAACATTTAAAATGACGAGAGACAAAAAGTATTTTGGGAGTTCTGGCTCTTAAGTGTAACCTTGTAAGGTTATTCGTTTACGCAATTGACATTGTACGATGGATTCGACGTCTCGCCATGTTACTTGTGGTTCATTTCGACATTTAACCGATTTAATTCGTTGATTCAAAACGAAATCTCAATTATTACATGGTTTCGTTTTATTTCTTGACTATCCTTATAGCTGTGACCTAACCTCTGTGTAGACAGTTGGGTATCTGGGTATTATTTTTATACTCAGATTAACAATTTTGTGTTATTATGAACATTTTTTTCCACACTTTTACGTTCATTTATATTTTCATTTTAGCTATAAACTTTTACAAAATATTGACGCTTTAAATTTGTACATACTATGTCAGAGATGTAACGAAGGAAACGTTTATTATGTTTGACTCATTTATAACTACTTTTTAGTATTTTTTATAATTAATTAATGAAAGAAAATTATTATTTGAATATTCGAAAATCAATTTATAATTATTAGAAAAAAAAAAAATCATTTACATGCACAATGAAGAACAATATATAGTTCTTGTTTAAGAATCACTTGATTACGTAGTATGTATTTGGTATTATGCGAAATAAGAATGAAGGTTAAAATAATATATTATTTTAATTGATTAAATGTTGTTCAAAATAATCATCAAATAAGCAAATGATTGTTTCTTTAAATTACTTCTAATTAAAAAGGAAAGAAAAACAATAGATTGATTCCAAAATAAAATAATTTTTTATTTTATAGTTTATTTGATCAAATGTTTATCATATTTTTCTCATGTTATCTATAAAACAGAAATAACAGTATTTAAAATATTTCATTATTTCAAATAACTATTTGTTATTATGTATCAAAATTAAATGTGCCGAGGTGCCCCAATTGCCGAACAACTGAATAATTTGACTACTCACAGAGGTTAAATCCGTGTAAACCAGATTCAAGGATTACTTTTTAGAATAGAATGATTAAAACGTATTATACGTGCAAAATTTGATCTCTAACGTATAGGTAGTTCGAGCGATACATGTGATCGTAAAGTGAATCAAACGCAAAGGTACAAACGTTTCAACTGCTGAAACATAAAAGGTATTTCAGAGAAATAAAGCATTTGAGTGCAATCAAATCGTACAACGTCAATTTAGAATAAGTACTTTCGTGTTGGATATCGCCGACAATGGTTTATGAAAAGTTCAAATTCTTCCAAATATCTAAAATATGAAAGACAGTTTAATATTAGTAAACTGATATAGTTAATGAATTAAGTTGAAATTAAACGTTACCAATATTTTTCCCTTTCACTGCTACGCGTTAAAATACCTACTGCTATGAACTGCAGTCGGTTCTGAGTGTCAGTGACATCTAGCGTGTCAATGCGGTACTATTCGGAACCATCGGTAGATATAATAATTTTTCAACCTCAGTATCGCTCGAACTATAAAGTCGTATAGTCCGGTATCACGGACAACGATCGATGACATTTGCAAGTGGATTATTTCGCCAAAAGTTTGCATGTAAAACTGCAAAATTTGAATGTTATCGGTGGCAATCGATGAAACACACCTGTGACGGAATATTTCGTTTCGAGTTTACCATCACACAATCGAAAACTTCATCTCGGGTTTCCATGTAGTGTCTCAACAACCAGTTCATGGATACGTAGAGCATCGCCGTGGAAAATTTTCCTTCACCATTCCTTTGTCTCTCCTTCGTCTCATTGTATAATCAAAAATTGTTCCAGAGTCTCGCTTCGAGAATTTAAATTTACCGTGTGAACCTTGCCTCGTGCTTCGTATTTGAAACCACGTGATCGCGGTGCATCGTTGATTCCGAAGATTTCGATTTGAACTTGTCGTAATGAAACATGGTAAAGAATTTCGTTTCGAGGGATTAGTATCGAGTACAATTGAGTACAATCGAGAATGTCGTTCCTCGTTTTGTCGCTGTGCGATCGAGAGTTTTTCTGCTTCGAGGTTACCTTCTGACTGATGCACGGATTCGAGTTTTCAAATCACACGAAGCAATGGGATGAGTACATGAGATCATACGAGGAGCTCCTTTTGGAAGTCCTCGGCAAGCAAATCCTACAAATAATCGTCCACGCGGTCGTTCTCGTCTGGCGGACTGGGCTCGCTGACACTAAGTATGGGTAGACCAAAATGTTGGACCTCGATGCTTGATTCGGGCGTACGTCTCGCATAGTCGCAGCTCTTCGAATGCCGTTCGATCCCGGCACGCCGATGATAATGATGGTAACGGGGTAGGCGAGCGTCGGTATCGCAAGATCGCCGATAACACCTGCGGATTTTAGTGAATATTTTGACTTAATCGATCAAACGATTTGTTGAGTTTACACATCGCGTTTTGCACGAGACAAAAAATATTCATTCATTTTAGTCTTATATATAATTTTTGCAATAGTTTTTAGATTTTTATAATAATTTTAAAAACCATTTATGGAATAATATTAAAAATAATTATCAAAGTAATATGTAAAATAGTTTTTAAAAGAATCAATAAAATAATTTCCAAAATAACCTATAAAGTAATTTACACAAAAATTTTCAAAATAATTTTGTAAATATTTTTGAAATTATTTAAAGATAATTTGAAAGGTAAATAGCCAACCAAGCTAACTAAATTAACAAAATAAAATATGTTATGTATTAATTGAATCATTGTTTGTTAATTAAAGTTTTTAACTTGCATTTATTGTTTACTTCTCTTTATCCGTTTCCTCCTTTATATTAGAAATAGACATTAGAAATGTAAATAAAATTTTAATAAAACCAATACATTATTATATAAAATTATTTAAAAATTGCATTTAAAATAAAAAAATACGAACTTAAAATGAAAAATAATATAATTTAGAAAATAAAATACTTTTATACACACCTATATTAAACGTACGTGAAAATCTATTTTACGATTGCTAAATCCATTTGAAATTTTTGGACAGTACACACGATTACAAATGCGATCACTTCCTCGTATCAAGAATGTAAATGGGATCACGTAGGCTACTTCTAACGAGGTGTCCTGTCGTTTTTTCAAAATTGCAATTTTTATCGAAATGACTTGTCGCACGATAAATAGGCTATGACTTGGTATATCTCAATATGACCTTGAATGTTAACTTGGCATATGACCAAGTTTGGAGGGTAGCCTTTAGCGGAGAAAGATATTTGCAGGATGAGGCGACGTCAATTGCGGCGACATCTATATCTATCGCTGCGAGACGAAAGAGATGCAAACTGGACGTAAAAATATCGCGAGTTCATTCTGAATTCATATATTTTACATGCATTTTAGAGACAGTGCATTTCACTGTATTCAGAGAAAAGAACTAAGAATCGACTTTTCATCTTTATTATAAAGTTATATTATATAGTTTTATTGCAAATATAATATCACCTTTTTAATATTTTTATTAAATTATGAAATAGTTAGTTATTAAGTTTTAAGAAGATATTTTAACTTTTAATAAAAATTACTTGTTACTGTGCACAATATTTCGTAATCTTTTTCGTACTATAGAGAATGACACAGTTCTACATATGAGAACCAATAGAAGATGTATGATAAAATTTTTCTATATTAAACCCTATTTTAAAAAAAAATTAGATCTGGAAATTTTTCTAATTTATAAATTGATAATTTTTGTACCTAAATAACTTATGATTCTGATGTACGATATTAGCAATGGATGTACATAAAATGATATACAGATTGCTATTGATTATCGATAAGTTATCGACATTTTACCGACACTGTATGATATATAGATAATACTATTACGATATAATTGAGACAAGAAGTATCCGAAAAAAATGCAACATATCAACTGTAGCAAAATCATTCACAATTTATTTACTTTTATTAGAAGTTATTACAGATAGTATACTATTTAATACGATTTAACCTGCTTTAAAATCTAATCGTTCACTTGGTTTTGACAAATACTGATGAAATATAATATTATATTTTGAGAAATTTATTACATCATGTTTATTTTACCTCGTGATTGAGTTATGCTTTCTATTTGTTAAATTGATTTTTAAATGTCCCGTCTTAACGATGACTGCTGGATGATATTTCCAATATATGTATTTAAATTCTAATAACATTTCGATATTATCGACATTTATCGGTAACTGTATCAACAGCTGCTAATGTAGTTTACGTATTAATAGCAGAAGCACTAAACATATCAGAAGAATTCTTAAATTCAATTTTTCTGAAATTAAAGTTTTATATTGAAAAACTTTATTTTCTTTCAGATTTATTTAAACGTCACACGAAGAATCACGCCGTGCTTACTTGTATTATTTATTAAGAAACACTCTGCATTATATATACACCAGAAAATTTTGTTTTCACAGGATTCTGTATTGGGTATTAGGATTTTTGCAATTTGCCTTGAAACGATTGAAAATTAATACAGTAATGTTAATCACTTTAGAAATTTGCAATTAACGAATATTTTTAAAATACAAGACTGGTTTACAAAAATTGGAAAAATTAATAATTGATATATTATATGTAATATGTTCATAGTATGTTTAATTTAAATGTATATACATGTTTCCAAGAAAGTTTAAATGTCACTTTTGCAGATCTCGTCAATGTTATTACAAAGTCAAATAATAATCACTTAATGATATTTCCTCTTTAGTATTGCACAAAATTCATTTGAAACATTTATTTAACATTTTTAATTATTTAAAAAAAATTTATAATATAATATTTGGTTATTACTATTATTTATTTGTATTAATACTTACGGAAATAATCAGGTCTATATATTTAACCCAAACATAATATATACATATAGAATTGTTCAGAAATAAATCTCGAATTTCGTTTATTTAATTAAAAATAATTTCAGATGTAATTATGGTTGTCTTATAGTTATATTTTTATTTTATGCCTTTAATTATGATTAATCTTGTCTCTTATCGTGACACAGGAAAGAAAGTAACTTCCTACAATTTTTTATTTATATTTGATTTTTTATCATTTAATTATTTTATTTTATTATTTAACTTCAATCTTTCGTATTTATTTTTACTTATACTTTTTATTTACGTAAGTTCAAAAAAGGATGTGAAATAGTTAAAACTGTTGAACATGTTAGTCACAAATTTAATGAAGACACATTGAACATACATATAATACAGTATTAGTGAACTATCAGTAATAAAAAATTTTACATGATATGTACAAGTTTATAAATAATTTATCAATTCTAGGAACTCAAACTTCTCACAACAGTAGAATAAAAATCTTACATCCTATTCCCATGAAACAATTTCATTCAACACGAACTTACAGTAATTTCGAAAATTATGTTTAAAAATCGCAATTTATTTCCAGACAATCTAATACATATAACATACTATTATATCTAAGATTGCTTTAATCCACGCAAATTTGATATTCACCTATAGTAAGTTTTCTTATGTCACGATGTGCAACAAAATACAAAAAACCAGGAAACAATTTGAAAATGATAACGCGCCAATTGATTTTAGCGTTTCGAAGAACCTTTTGAAAATCAATTTGTGTCGTTCGATTTCATCGAAAGGGGTCAAGCTATTTGGACGAAATATTTCGTGTATTTGGAGCGAAGCATAAAAGAGATTCCTTACCGCTCATCCATGGAAGCAGGTTGTCGTACAGGACACCGAACATATTCATGGCTTCCGCCGGCTCGCCATCCCCCGAAGCGCCGCCCAACGAACGACGATGAAGACGTCACTGGAGAATCTCTGAAACATCGATAGGAAATTCTATCAATGATTTTTCTTCGAATTTTCGAAACTTTTCTCTTCTCCCATCGCTATTTTCGAGCACGTAATTTTAAAACGTACGCAGGTGTGAACGGGCTGTACAGTGGGACGTCGATTATGCGAATTCTGATTATGCAAGTAACACGTACGACAGAAAATTTGTGAAGACGTTACTGGGGAATCGTTAAAATATCGATAGGAAATTCTATCAATGATTTTTCCGCGAATCTTCGAAAATTTCTCATCTTTCGTCGCTATTTGCGAGCACGTAATTTTAAAACGTGCGCAGGTGTGAACGGGCTGTACAGTGGAACGTCGATTATGCGAATTCTCATTATATTGGGTTGGCAAGAAAGTAATTTCGGTTTGCATCTGTAAATAATGTTATGCTTGTTTAGTTATTCTTTTGTCAATGTTAGAATTTTTTTTTTTCGAGATGTGGTTGTCGATACCTTTAGGTTGATATTTCGTGAAATTCCGTGTAATTTCGTTTATAACCGTCAGTTCACGGTCAGTCTTAACATGGAGTGCAAAAATAAGCATTTTCGACACATTTTACTTTTTTATTTTCATAAAGGCAAGAATGCGGCTGAGGCTCACAAAGAGATACGAGAAGTTTATGGTGTTGATTGTTTAACAGAACGCACGTGTCAGAATTAGTTTAAAAAATTTCGTTCTGAAGATTTTTCACTGAAAGATACCCACAACGTTCTGGTCGACCTTCTGAGATTTACGCACTTGGTTAAGTTTTTTGCAGATAAGGACCAGAAATTCTATGAGCGCGGGATCATGAAGTTACCAGAAAGATGGCAAAAGGTCATCGAATAGAATGGAAGATATTTGACCGATTAAAGTTAATTTTCTGTATGGAAAAAATTGAGTTCTATTTCACACTAAAAAACCGAAAGTACTTTCTTGCCAACCCCATAGAAGTAATATGTACGATAGAAAATTTGTGAAAATATCGTGCAAGTAATATATGGCACACGTAGTGTGTCCTAGGTGTGGTCCTAGGACCGAACGTCCCAAATTAAGTGAGGACTGGTTTATTTCCCTATTGTCAGCGTCCCTTAAATGGCGGATACTGGTTATCACTCGGCCACCACTTGGACGAAGCTCAGCAAGAGTCAATAGATCACCCTTGAAACGATGGGCATAAGGATGCAATTTGTTTAACACGTTAAGTGTCCAGCCCGTTTTGCTTGCCGTTCCGTTCAGGCCCAGAGTCGGTCATCAAGTGGGCCACTGACGGCAGACGAAGTGTTCATAAAACTCGGTATAACAGGAATTCCCAAAGGCTAGGTCCAAAGATGGCGAAGAATTTAACACCAAAAGTTAGCACCTTTTGGGCCTAGCCTGGTTCCTGAGGACCGGCTGGGCCCGAACGGAAAGTCTAGCACCAGTCCCTGGCGACCGGTGTTGTACTTAACCCTTTGACCATGGCAGACTTTGAAACGCACCAGTCGTACCACACGGGTAGGAATTCATTTACAATGTCCGCAGAGAACGGCAAAATTTTGGGTAGAGATGCGCCCTCCGTGTCACAAAAGCAAACTGTGTTGAGTGCTTATATGCGCCCTCCGTGTCAGGAAAGCAAACTCTGTTGAGCGCTTATATGCGCCCTCCGTGTCAGAAAAGCAAACTGTGTTGAGCGCTTATATGCGCCCTCCGTGTCAGAAAAGCAAACTGTGTTGAGCGCTTATATGCGCCCTCCGTGTCAGAAAAGCAAACTGTGTTGAGCGTTTATATGCGCCCACAGTAACCAAGGGATTAATGTGCTAAACATCCACCACTATAGAAAGACGTCGAAGCTAATACACACCCCCAAGATTATTCACAACCAATAGGAATTATTCACAACCTAACCCACCACTTACATTTCACATCAACCAATTGGAGCACATACAAATTTATAAAATTCTGAGACAGGAATTGCACGGAGAGTTCTTCTTAAAATCCAAAGAAGACAAGACAACAATCACGACCAGAGTTCTAATCTAAGAGAGTTCGAATCTAAGACAGTTAAGACCAATTCAGCACCAGAGAACAGTCGCACGTCGGAATACTTTAATTCTACCCTAACCTATGAGAGTTGGTTTTATACCTGTGAATGCGAATGAGGTTGAATAAGTGAAACTCGTTTGCGATGATATAAATATAATATGTACGAGTGTAGTATAGTATGAATGATGTTTGAAAAAATGTTTAGAAGAATGTGTCAGAATAAAATAGTTATGTGAGAATCGTCAAAGAGGAAACATGGGTATGTAACGGTTAATAAGAGTGAGAGAGAGAGAGAAGAATTTTCTAGAAAGTGTCAATCAATTTTTTGTTTAAAATAGTTTATCGCGAGTTGTTTTCATTATTTAAATATTTTTATCTAAATATACTAATGCGTTAACTGTTGAAAAACGTGGAAGATATTGGTGTCCATTTCTATCCACGCAAATGCCTTGTATTTCATAAAAGGAAGAGAAGACGATATAAACGTTTAGCTTCTTTACTCTTACAAACCCATCTGTTCTACTTAGAAGTACAGTGCTTCGCAAAGAAGTAAAATAAAAGAAGCGAAACTTTGGACATTCTTCATTTGTTGTATCTAAAATGCCAGTGTCTAATAAAATTAAGGAAAACATAAGATAATAGTTCGAATTTGAAGTTAGCTTCTAATATTCTTTCCAATATTCTAAATATACTAATGTGTTAACTGTTAAAAAACGTAGAAGATATTGGTGTCCATTTCTATCCACATAACCAGGTTTAGATTAATTAATTTAGGGTAGGTCGCATCCCTACAACATTGTCACATTCGTGTAACAAGAATAGTAAAAGGAAAATTCGAAGATTATTTCGGTAGAATAGAAAATAATTCAACGATATGTAGTATATTTACGTTACATTCATTGGAGATATGGACCGTGGTGGCGCTAGTGAGTTAAATGGAAGATCGGCTTAGGACTTACTCGTGAATAGGTTAAATTGAAAAATTGAAAATTCGGTGCGTTATATATCTAGGTTTGAAGACTATCGTAACATGAATCTCGAATATAAAATTATGAATAATTTTTAATTTCTAGTCGATTTATGACATAATTCAAAATTTCTTTCGGAATAATTATTTGAAAAATTGATTACTCGAACAGATTTGTCTCCTAATTAATTCGAATGATCGACGTTCTACTGTATTAGTTTAGTAATTGAACTGTATTAAGGAATAACTTCCATGAGCAACTTCGTTCTCTCGACTTGTGCACTGATTTCCCAGGAGCGCAGCGATTATGTTTGCATCTACTTTTTAATTTCTATTCAAGTTTTTGTATTCTTATTGTATAAAAGGGGACGCTTATGCAAATGTATAGTTTTATAAGAAATAAAACTTGAACAGAAATTTGATTTCTTATTATAGAATTTTAAAAACGTAACTAGTCACATTTGCATACATTTCTTAATTTCTGTTCACGTTTTTAGTATTGGCATAATTAGAAAAGGGATGTTTATGCAGTTGCATAATTTTTACAGAGAATTGGTATGATTCTATGAGACCTGTACAAATATTTAATTTGTCATTATAGGATCCTAAAAATACTAACCTAATAATACTTTCTGCATACACATTTTTATAGGAAATAAGAACTTTAGAAACACCCGTTGTATGTTTATGTACATAAACGAACAAAAATAATAATAATTGGTATAACTTCGTCGATATTGATAAACCAAGATTTATCACAGCACTTGGTATAATACAAAATTAATCTACATTTACATAATTTTGTTCTTAAAAATTCATCAATATTCGATTAAATTTCATTAAAAATATATTTACCTAAACAAGTTAAAATCAATAAAATAATTTCCTAATTTACTTCACTAAATAGTTCCTTACTAAGGTACAACGTAAACAAAGAATTATGTTTATAAATCTGTAGAGCGGATCTTTCTTAGGTTTCGAGGAGTTTTAACCCTCTGCACTCGACGATTTTTTGGCTAAAGAAGAATAGGAGTTCAAAGATTTTCTGTTACAAATTTGACGATACTTTTCTGAGCAGTAAATAAGCAGTCGTGAGATAATTGACACGTAGAATTATTTGATTTCGATACCTCGCACACCGTTTGTATATCGTCACTAGGTCGACCTTAGTTGGCGACGATTAGTGACGGCCGGTTCATTGAGGAAGGTTGTGTCTAGCTTCGAAGTATTAAGTGAACTGTATTTTAGTAGAACTCTCTTCGTGACTGTTCTGTCGATGGTTTTATAAGCTTCCTCTGTCTACTGATTGGTTGCGAATAATATTGGGGGTGTGTGCTAGCTCCAGCGTCTTTCGGTGATGGTGGTTGTTTAAACAATCTGGGTCCTTATGCCTGTCGTCTTAAAGGTGATATATTGTTGCCTCTTACGGTTTACCTAAGTGGTGGCTTAGGTGACAATGAGTGTATAGAAGTCAAGGGACGCTGACAATAAGGACATAAAGCAGTCCTCCATTTGGCCTGAGACATTGCGGTCCTAGGGCCGCAACACTGGTACTTGTAAAATTTCAGAGCCTTCACATTTAGATATACAGTCTATCCTAAACAAAAGGATGAACGGAATACCAGGACGACATTTCAAGGATTAACATCGTTACATTATCTGAAATTTGAGATATTAATGAATATCGAGCTTCGAAATTTTATCAAATGGCGGCTGAACGGCACCTCTCGAGAGCAAAGGGTTAAAGGACCTATCTCCAATCTCGTCAAATCTGCAGGACAGAGTGCATTCATAGAATTTAAATGTCTATATCTATAGGAACACTGGAAAAAATGGGTCAGTCAACTTTGATATGCACAATACAGAGAAGTATCGCATGAAAAGATATATTATAAGAATCGAAGCCTACACATAGCCTAGTAGCAACAATATGACGAAGCACTCACGTGAAAAAGGATGTTTCATATACAAATTAGACGCAATAAAAGACACAATGGATTGTCCATGACGATATTCCCCAACCTGGTCAAACTTTCACATTAGAATTTAAAGACTTATAATAAATAGCAAATCGGGAAGAGCTATTTATCGAAAGACTATTCATCAGAAAAGCGTAAGGCTATAAGATCCATTGCATGACAATGCCGGAACACGTGCATTGTTAGATCCCTAACACTACCGTTTGCGTGGCGACCCAGATACGATCATAAATCATTGTCCAAAATATCAAGTTGATCTTAGCCTACACTTGAATACACCTTTGCTCATCGACAGCAAAGCACGCGTAGCGTCGGAATTATTCACAGATTCATATCCTACGCCACTCTCATGAGCACAGTAGCGTTAAAGTCACCTTTCGAAAATTACCATAAAAGTATTGGGAAATGTAAATCCAAGTTGGAGTCTAAATTCAATTCACGTGTAATGAGAAAATATAAATTCAACCGATGGTGCATTAATCTTACACGAATAACTGCTTTCAACGACAGGATTTTATTTATTCATTCGATAATTTCGTGAAATTGGTAATAATCGCAAGCAGAGTTTATAGTTGTTACTGTATTTGATATATGTACAGAGATAAAAATTTATTTATATTTAATAATTTTATTTATTTCATTAAATTACTATAGCCTATTAATTAGAATTTTAATAAGAGATATTGATTAAAGATATTGAATACATATAGTTGATGCTAAAGTTAGAGTGCTCATAAACTACTGTATTAAGCCTCGATTAGTACTGAAAAGACAGCCTAGATGTCGCTAACATTCAGGACTGCTTACAGTAGAGGGCACTCGAGTGCTCTCTGTTGTTGAAAACATAGAAACTATAAATATATTCTGAAGAAATCTATTTTACAAAAATACAAAAGAAATTAAATTTGACTTTCATGGAGGAATTTGACTTCTCCAAGTCAAGTCAAATAAATCACAGTATAAACTGTTTCTCTCTGGAAATCATATAACTCCTGTCTAAATTAAATTATTTTCATATCTTTAGCACTTTTCAAGACAGTTGTCCTGGCAGATTAAAATGGGAAACTCAGTATGTTCTCAGAAAACAGAGGCTTATGTAGGAAGAATGTAAATATACACACGTACAGTATAATATTCTGTATGTATCTGTATACAGATTAATATTCTGTATGTCAATGTCGATTCGTCAATAACCTGCCTCAACCAGAACCATCAGATTTTGATAGAAGTGCATCAGAGTGGAAAAACTGATATAATGAAAATAAATAAGTATATATATTATCATTCTATGTTAATGGAAGTTGATATTAACTTTGCCAAAAAAGCAATATGTTTTTGGTTACAACAATATATACATGACTAGTAATTAAAGTAATAAAATAAACATAGATGGGTTTATGTAGTTATAGTTATATATATATGTAGGTATAAGTAATACATATAGTTGTTTCTATTGCCAAAAGCAGCAATATGTTTTTTGTTACAACAATATATACACGAATAATAATTAAAGTAATATAATAAAAATAAATAGGTGAATATAGTTAAAGTTATAGTTATAGTTACAGTTATAGTTAACTATATAGTACATATATACAAGTTTATATAAATTTTTTTCATTTATTTGACCTCAGTAACACGTAGTCTAAGTTTGCTCCTAACTTTCTGGACACCCTATATATCTAGGTATACGTAGTACATATAATTGTTTCTATCTCAATAAATATCAATATTAATATCCTGTTAAAATAGCTGTATATTTTCAGTACTTAAAGAAAAACCAAAAATATGAAACCAGTCATTTGGACTGATTGCACAATTTTAATGTAAGTATTGAACAATATTAATTACGCGTTTAATAACACGTAAGAGACAATGTTAAAATTTCATTTGATTTAATATTGTTCATACATAGGTTGTACCTTTTGCCAATAAAAGATAGTTTCTTTGGGAAAAATTCTGAGATGAGGAAGGTATCTGAAAGTGGGTCGGGTCGAGTATTATCGATTTTTTGAAAGCAGAATTATTTTATCGCTTTGGAATTGAGCACAAAAACCAACAAGCGACTAACGTTAATGAGGAAACTCATCTTTGGTTAACTGATACCACGTCAGTTCCTAAACATAATAATCGATGAAATTTGTTAATCTAGTAGAAAATTGTCCCCAAAGAATTGTTTCTACTCAGTATTTTTTAACTAGTTTGATCATTAAAAATGTATTATTTATTAAGAGAATTAACAAAAATTAATAAATGCAATTAAAATTTTCTTGACTATCCAAATATAATAATAATAACAATAATGTTTTTACTTTATGTACATATTATTTTACATTATATTTTATTTAATAAATTTATTGATATCGTATATTTAAAAAAATTTGTACATTCTTTGAGAACATTTTTAGCATTCAATTTTGAAAATCGAAATTTGTATTTATATTTTTGTAACAAATGCTAATATCAATATTAATACCCAAAAGTACATTATATCAAATGAAACACTATTTTACACGAATATTTTAGCGAAAATCAATAAATTAAAAAAAATTCAGAAATTTTTTAAATTATGTGAACTTTAATTTTTAATAATACGTTATATTATTATAGTAGGTTATAGTAAGACACGATCCTTGATGTGTCATCAAGTCAATACGCTACATAATATTGAATACCGAAGTGTCTTCACTAAAATTGTTTAAGCTAAAAATTCTGATTTTAGTAAATCTTATTCAAAAAATTTTAATATATTATACAACATCATATACCACGATTCGTTCGAATAACCTGCTACGCAACTGGTGGCTTATGCATCATATTACATTTTTTGTTTCATGTATAATGTGTATGTACATACATTTTCATTGAATTTTTCATACTTGTGCTGCTATTTCATGTTCCCTTATAATTTATTAGTCTATGGTGCCAAGAGAGACCGTAGTCGACTCTCATGTAACACGCAAACGATACGTAATACCCGCTGCGTTGTAACGATATCATACTAATCTATTACTATAAAAAGATTTGCATAAGGGAGAAGTTGAGTGGTTTACGTAATAATCGTATACATATTTACATATCATGTATTTTTCATATTTAATATACTTATATAACTGGCTTCTATATCAGACTTGAGTCAAATTTCAAATAATAATATAAAAATAATAATTTAGAAATAGTTATTTAAAAATAATAATTTAAAACTAATTATATTAAATAACGTTAATCATAAAAAATGATAAGTAATGTGTTTCAATTGATGTCATATGTCTCATTTTTTAAATTAAAAAGTGAATATAAAAGTTGAAATTTGAAAAAATAATTTTTTAATTAAATATTCTTTCGGGAATGACAATCAAGAATGTGTATTGTATAATGAATAATATAATCGTGGTAAGAATGTGATAGTATTAGTGAGTGATAATGTAATATAAACACTTGACATTGTATATAATAAAGTCAGTTTTTCTTTTTACTATAGTCAAAATAACAATAAATATCAAACAACTAATTTTGTAAAGTGATAAATAAATTATTTAATTGCAAACATATTAATTGTTTGTCTTCCACTAGTGTTATTATAGTCAGATAAATAATTTTTAATATGTTATTTGGTTATAAAGATGAGAAATAGGGGTAGGTTATTTTATAAATAAATTTATAATTAATTTTAGATGAAAATTTCTTTTTCCCAAACAGCAACTCTGCTTTCAAGAATTTTTCCAGTACAGAAATGTACTGTGGTTTGCTCGAATCGAGAAAGTCTCAGAATGCAAAGGATTAACTTACTTTTCGTCTGAAATATTTCATGAAATATTTGTTTTATTTCAAAAATAAAATGTTTAATTAAAACGTAACGTTAAACGAATAAACATACAAATTCCTCAAAATATTCGTTTTAAATTAAATTATGATGAAAACATTAATAATGATATTAATTTCAAAATTTATTATTAATTTCTGAGCTTTAAACAATCATTTCATAAATTAATTTAAAAGGAAAATGAAATTTTGTCCTTTCACGTGAAATAACAATAATTTTACTTTCTGTATAGTATCGTACACTATATTCTTCTACCTATAAATTTTTTCTGAAAAATTATCCTCTATAGAAAGAATTAAATGTTTACCAACTATATCAATATTCATTCCAATTCGAAAATGCACTCGTAAATTAATTTAAAAAATGAAGAGATTTTTATTTTATATAATAAAATAACAATAAAATAGCAATTTTGATAATAACTTTGACATTTTGTACATTCATGAGCACCATATTTTGTTTACTTAATAATTATTTATAAAAGCTGCGAATAATTCTTTGACAAAATTTTTGAAAAATTTATAGGAAGAATCAGTTGCTTAATCACCTGTATCAATACTCATTTCAATTTGAAAATTCACTCGTAAATAAATTAAAAAAAGGGAGAGACTTTTATTTTACATAAAATAGTAATTTTTATGGTAATTTTGACATTTTGTACATTCACGAACATTGTATTTTGTTTATTTAATAATTATTTATAAAAGTTGCAAATAATTCTTTGACAAAATTTTTGAAAAATTTATAGGAAGACTTAGTTACTTAATCACCTGTATCAATTTTCATTCCAATTTGAAAATTCACTCGTAAATAAATTAAAAAAAGGGAGAGACTTTTATTTTACATAAAATAGTAATTTTTATGGTAATTTTGACATTTTGTACATTCACGAACATCATATTTTGTTTATTTAATTATTATTTATAAAAGTTGCAAATAATTCTTTGACAAAATTTTTGAAAAATTTATAGGAATAATCAGTTGCTTAATCACCTGTATCAATACTCATTCCAATTTGAAAATTCACTCGTAAATAAATTAAAAAAAGGAAGAGACTTTTGTCTTACATAAAATAGTAATTTTGACAATAATTTTGACATTCTGTACATCACGTGCACTATATCTACTATAAAAGATGCGAAGAATTATCTCTCTGAATATTACAAATTTATAGGAGGAATCAATTACTCAACCATCTGTGTCAATATTCATTCTAATTTAAAAATTCGCTTTATCGTTTGCCAAGAAGAGTGGAACCCAAAGAAACCTTGAAATATTCACGAGTGTCTTTAAATGTTGCAAAGCTCTATTCGCAGAGCGGTACACTTTATGTCCCGTGTTATTTCAAAGTCTGGAAGAATTTGCACCTGCGAGGAATTCGTGATACGCTCTCGATGCAAAGTATCTGGAAACTGTAATAAAATCGCTATTTTCCAACGCCGAGTTCAAAAGAGAGGAATATGGCAGATTCGTTTCGAATAGTCCAGTTTCACGTCATGTACGATCATGAAACATTTACACGCGAATGCTTGCAGTTTTTACGTGTCGTGATTTATGCGTAACATCTGTAGGAAATTTCGACAAGTGGAAGAAATTTTAACGGACGATATTACTAGTTGAAATAACACGAAAATTAGTAATAATAAAATTAAATTTTAATTCCATTCCAATCCATTTTTTACGAAGAAAATTTCCTAAGTGTTAGTAATCGATTTGAAAGAAATTATGGTTGTTGAAAAAAATATTTAATTCGTACTTTCTTTAATCAGCACTATAGTTACAACTTGTTAGAGGAAGAAAATAACTAAATAAATTAATAAAAAGATTAACATTAATATTTATGTTTAATATTTTATTAATAATACATTAAATATTTTTTGAAGAAACTAAAATTTTGGAAAATCACTGCTTGTGTTATAAGAATTTGTTAAAAATATTTTTATTGTATTAGTAAATTAAGCTCCATTTTTTACGAAGAAAGTTTCCCAAGTGTTAATAATCGATTTGGAAGAAATTATGGTTGTTGAAAAAAATATTTAATTCGTACTTTTCTTAATTAGCTTTTGACTATATTTAGAGGGAGAAAATAACCGAATGAATTAACAAAAAGACATTAACATCGAATATTTTCTGAAGAAACTAATATTTTGGGAAATCACTGCTTGTGTTATAAGAATTTATCAAAAATATTTTTCTCGTACTGATAAATTTTGGTAAATTTTGCTGCTTGGGAGTGAAACGGTTAAGAAAGATCAGAAGAGTGCGACGACAGCCCACGATAAGTAAGGAAAACTCTAAACTCCAATATTAATCACCAGATGACTACAATTCCAAATTCCAAGACGCAACCCTGTGACTACAGCCAACACGAATCACCACCCTATGACCAACCCTCTAAACTTCACGATACAACCCCTTACAAACCACCTAGCATAAGATAGCAAGAATATATATAATCCCAAAACCTAAATAAAGTCAGTTTTTCTCAAATTCTAAATACGTGTCACTTCTCTTGCAGTATACCTACTCTATGGATAGTACCTCGTATAGAGGCATAGTTATTCTTATTTTTCGCTGTTGCAAACTAATCTCGTGATAAGAGCGTGCCCATAGCGATTCTCTCTTATTTCATAGCCAGCCATTGTCATTCTGTTTATAAACTTATGTAGAGATAGGGTGGTGTTAAATAATATAAAACTATTTATTAACCATAAAATATAATATACAATGCGCGGTGACGGTAAAGACTACGAATATAATCTATTAACTAAACTCTTACAACTACAACGACACAATTATACCTAACAACACGAATACACTTAACAACACGAATACAACTAACAACACCTTTTCTTTTCACAACTCTCTGCTACGAACTCTAATATACTACACGTACTACGACAGACTACCCACTCATCCTGCGATACCACACTTATTTTATTCTATTAAGAAGCCAACAATACTATCATTTACTACTATGTGTTAATACTTAGCCGACCGCACGCCCCAGAGCGAACTATACGGTTTCCACCGTGCTCGGGGAACCCAAACTACGCTGCCCACCGGGTATTTTTCGGAAGTAACGCGAACTGATTTTATGACTGATAGAAATTGATCGAAAACGGGTCAGAAAGGGGTCGGAAATACCGAATAAGGGGCCTTAAAAATTGATGAATTTTATTATATGTTGTGCTTTATAGGAGCAGTTCGTCAGTAATTGCGAACAACTCGAAATGGAGGTAGTGTAAGTAATAACCGAAGACGAGAAACGCGTTGCTAAGGTCAAAATGGGAGATCTCCCCGATCGGTCGGGCACCGACTTACTTTAACACTTTATCGGCCGCTCATTTCTCGCCGCCGGTGAATTTCGCGCGGGTTCTACTAGTTGCTGATGGTCATATTTACGCTATTCTTATTATTTAAAAAGGCACTAATATTTGAGACTAACGGAACAAGCATCTGCTTAAAGAATGTCGAGAAAAGACGATTGGAAGAGTTAAAACAGAAGCATAGTGGAACATTGTGCCGCGCTGAAGCAAAGTCACGTCTGCGTGACAGCGGCCGGCAAAGTGTTAAAATGGCGAGATCTCCCCGATCGGGCGGCTAAGTGTTAAGTCAATTCAGCCAAATACGATCCTACGTATATAACTCGCGAGTAAAGGTTGAACAAAATGTAGACTCTATATGGCTTGAATAAATGCTTAATACTGTTTTATTCCTTGCTTCGTTCGTCTTTTATACATAAGATTTTAGGGTGTGGTTCGAGAGAGTGGGGAAGCATGTTTATGATTGTCGGAGAAAGGTTAGGTTCTGAAATTAAGGTAATACATCTGGTGTTGAGTGTGGCGTGGGAAATCGGAGTGGGGTGTTTATGAAGAAAGGGTTAGTTTTAAGATAATACATCTGCTTCTGGGTATAGCGCAAGAGAACGTGGTGAGATGTTTATGAAAGAAAAGTTATTTATTTAGGATAATACATGTGGTTTTTGGTTATGGCATGAGAACTGGGTAGAATATTGATGATTTTCGGATAGGAGAGGTTAGGTTTGATATTAAGATTCTTGAGTGCTATCACAAAGGAGTGAACACTCATTTGTCCTA